>NW_019101024.1:1176148-1270875 GCF_001856785.1 Myzus persicae
GGGGGGGTAATTGATCATTAATTGAATTCTATGTTGGCAGATATGGAGAAGTAAATGTTGAAAATTGCAAAATGTCCCATTATAGTTGGATAGAGTACAATACAAACTGTCATTGAGTCCCAAATTGGATGAGTGGTATGGTTGTGACTCATGTGTAATCTAGTTTATTTGGTTATGACATTTCGGCTAATCTAAAGAGATTGAAACTATGGTTGAGTAGGAGTGTTTTTAATTATTGTTCTGTATTTAGTAGTGTATGACTCTAGGAAGTTGTCCCATTCCAGTTTCTATAACAATTTACAGTAAAGAAGGACCAAATTAGTATAAGGGCACAACTGAAGACCCGAGAGAGAATGGTTGGCGGTGCATCCAATCAAAGAGTCAGTGTGCTCGTTGCCATTTATATCTATATATATGCCAGGGAGCTCATAGCAAAGAAATGGTGTAAGACCTTATTCAGAGGGGTAGAAGATGTGCAAACTCTTTTAAAAGGGAACAGGTTGTTGACAATTGCTGAAAGACCAACTTGAGAATCACAGACAATAATATGGTTGCGGAAGGGTAGAAAACTTAAGTCACAAGATAATAGGTTAAACAGTTATAGTATTTAAGAGACAAGTTATCATGCTAACATTACAACTTGATGACCACAATGCTGTTAGGTACAGTAAAACACTTCATCTAATCTGCTCGGGATCAATTGATCTGTCCATTATAAAGGAGTTTCTGTTGTGGGTAGACTAAAATTTTTGGGACTGTTATTTCCACTGAAGCAAAATGCCTGTCTTACAGGGGGTTCGTTATTAGGTTTGACTGTACTATAAAAATGTTGAAGTATATAACCTTTAGATGTACTTTTTTCATTAAAAATCAAAATATTAAGTTTTAGAAATAATATATAAAATTAATCATCTACTCTCCAAATTTGTACTCACTGTTCTTTGATAAAAGCGCCATATCGTTCTTCAGCTTCACGGATTTCACGTTCCTGTTCCTCCTTGGCAGTAGGCAAGTCTTGTCGAACAATAGCATTTCGAGAACGATTGCCACTGTAATGTTCGTCGACTGTAAAACAATAATAAACATGTTAAATTGAAACAATAAAATGGAATAATACTCGACAACATTAATAAAAACATAACTGACCTTCCAACTTTTGTAAATGATACGCCAAAGCGCCATCTTCGTGGACCAACCATTCTTTACACACTAGAAAATAATAAAGCAGAGAAAATAAGAATCCAACGTAAAAAGCATTTCATCATTAATAATAATAATGATACAGTAAGGACTCCCTCAGTCACTCCTACTCCACTTTATTAACACTAAAACACTCCACTAGTCACTACACCATAAACAAACGATGATCTTATATACGAAAAAAAAGGCCTAAAAAACATTCCATGAAACAGGTACCTGCAGAGAGAGAAGAGCGCGCCAGCAACAGCCTCTATTGTTGATGGTGAATAGACTGTGAGAAAAATAATAACGAGAAAAAAACGATCCTATATGTTATGAGGTTCATTGTAATGGAAAGTCACAATGGTTTCACGCCTGGATGAATAATAGTGTGCGTGCGTGAGTACGAGTTGTATCAGGTTTACCAACCAGTTAAAGTTGAGTGTTTCTCTAAATTTAAAATTTTTTTAGTAAAAATATGATTTACCTCTAATATTATAGAGAAAAAAATTTTAAAAAGAAAACGTAAACTATAACGTTGTAAGTCCGTTCGGACAGAAAAAAAAACAGGCGTCGGAGTCTGATACACATTTATAAATAAAATAGCCTCATTCATAATCATAATTAATAATATAAAATAACAACAAATAATATTGTCCCGGCGGACGAACGTTTACGGTTTACTGACAAAACTACCTGTTGCTCTGGGGTTGGCAGGTGGTTTTCGTCAATGGGGTGCGGCGGAGGCGGCGTTGTCTCCCTCTCGCTCGATACGAACAGTGGAAAAAAATAAGCAGGATAAATTCCACGGGTTCGAAAAGTCGCGTGAAACCGACAACAGATATTTACTTTTTTCAAATTTATATACAAATGCGGTATTGTGATAAAAATTATGAAAACGGTTTTTGCAACATTATATTGTAAAATTATTATTATCCTGTTGTCGTAAGTAAGACAATCAATCAGGTATGCAAGAAACAATGGCAATCTACAGGCGAGAGACAATTCGTTGATGTTTTAAGAGAACGCGCAGTCGCCTGCAGAGGACATATTGTGTACATCGTCAAGCCGCAAAGTGGCCTGTGCTACAACTGCATTATGTAGTACTGTAGTAGTCGTACACAATTGTATACCATGAAATATTTACCGAACCGTGCAACTACACCTATGACTACGGACGCGCAGACGGTGGCCAAATAAAATATTAATTTTTTTTCCAACCAATATCACGCGTGTGATTAAATTTTATGATGAAAATGTATATTTTCATAACAAATGTTTATAATATAATATTATACGTGTGCACATATATATAAATTATTACTACCTAATGTCCACAGATTCCCCTCCCACGCATTCAACCCCTCCGACCGAGCCATTGCGTGACAAAGACCAACCGGCCACCTCGATTCCCCCTTTACACAGCTACGCGCACCGGTCGTGGCACTCGACCGACGAACATAATATGTTATATTATATATTACTACCTGTCCCGCCACCGCAACATCTATTTTCAGTTTGGTTGACTTAATCACAATGTTAACTTTGGCTAAATTATAATTTCGTAAAAAGAGTTTTTTGATAGCAAAATATTCTGGTTTCAATCAATAATAAAATATAATATATTAATACGTATACATTTATTACCATATTGCGCATGGGGTACATCATATTTTATGATATATTAAAAGTTTAAACACTCACCACTAAGTATTGTACGTTAGATGTTTGGAGCAGGGTTTTCAAATTTTCCACAATTCTAAAAAATGTTTAGTTGCTACCTTAATTATAATACTTTTACCACTTATCTATTGCTTGATATCTATTTATGAGGGTTGACAGGGATATTATATCAACAAAAATGACTACTGGAAAAACTCTCACGCCTCATTGATAAACCAGATTTTGATTATTATTATAATGTTTTTATCTGAAAAATTAAGAACTTATAGCATGTAGAATCAAAGTCCGAATTTTCATTTTACATTAAATAGTGCTAGAAAAGTACATTTCAAAAATAAAAATACTGTGCATTATTGGAATGCATATCGTATATTTCAGGTTTCATAAATTAAAATTATAATTTTGAAAATTAGGCTGCAAAATGCTCTTGCAGTACGTGATAGTATTTCTAGAGGTAGTAAGGCAGTTTTTTGAACTAAAAACGCACCGGCTCAGACACACTTAACATATTTTGACTGAATGTATTACTCACATCGCTATTACCACTGTCCATCAATAATGCGTTGAAAAATATCATAGAACGCATTAGTATCCAAGTACAAAAATATGTATAGTACCTAGTGAGTATTTAATACTTATATAGTTTTCACAATTTTGAGTATAATTTTCTATTTTCCTAGCAAGTTATGAATGCAATTAACTTGCTTTAAAGCACTTTCACGAAACCAATTATTTGCTTCAATGAGTGTTGTGGTAAATTAAAGGAAAAATAAAATCTTATAACTACTCAAATCATATTAAAATATTTTTAAAATTAACAGAAAAACCAACAGATGTGCATAAATTTAGTCTACATATAAATTATAATAGACATATATATTTACTATTATAAAGTAGAATAAGAATTTAGGTACTATTGATAAGCCCATTAGCCAATTATTTTTTAATTATATTAATAGGTCGTACTACAAATTGTGTAAAAAATATACACAAAACTAAAACTAATATTTGTTTTATGAATTTATATATTTTGCCACATTGGATACAAGTCAATAAGAACGAACATCAGTCAGTAATTAGTACAAAATACTTCTCGAGTGAAAGTCAAAATAAGTAATATTTGTCATAGATTTATTTTAATAATACGTAACTATATTAATTAACGAATATAAGACGTTACGGGAAATAGGTATACCTAAACAGAATAGGCAATTAGATAAACCTAAATTTTAAAATTAAAATATATTGAATATCGACAGTGAGTTATAACTAATAAATCTACCTAATTTTTAAGCATTTAGCGGCGAGAAAAAAATTACCTCAAATACTAAATAATAAAAAATGTACGATTGTTATTATTACTTCGTACAAACTACAAGAATGGTATACAAATGCAAAATGTAATAATTGGGTAAGTATTTATTCTAAGAGTTAAATATCGTTATCAATATTAAAAAGTTAATTACCAATATAATGCTTGTTTTATTTAGAATAGTGGTTACAATAACAATTAAAATATGCTAAAACTAGCACGGACAATTTAAAAACCTTAAAGGCGGACCTTCCGAGGCAAATAAAAAGTATACTTAATTGCAATTCATATAAATGATAATTCATAACGACATGTAGATACTTGCGCGTCTTGTAGTCTATACGACTAAATAAAATGTAATTAACATTTAACTCTCGTTATTAATTATTCCCGAATTCCTGATGTACTATTTTAATAAAGGAATTAATGATCATTGACATAATTGAAAATACCATAAATACATAATCTAACCAAACATTTTCTTTAAATAAATATTTAATAATTGTTTTAGTGGGGCCGTCACATGAAAAAATCGACCGGAGGAACTTTCGTATTTCTAATAATACTCAGATCTAGTTGGTCGTAGAAACATGGTTTTGGTATCAAAATTAACATGCGAAGTTAAACCAAAAAATTCTTGGAGCAGGGTTTTGAAAATTATTTATTAACTGATTTTATTTGCATTTGAAATTTGGTGTAAATGTATTATGTGTATTAACTCAACCAAGACACGCCCAATACAATATTTGAACGCATGATAATATAATAGTATATGGCTATATGGCTACACTGATTTCGAAATTGGTAAAAAAATGAGAACGAATTGAGGTTATCGTTCTAGGCCTTATATTTTAAAATATTATTATTTATTAGATATTGCCTTTTAGTATCAGTAGTGATCTACATTTCTAGTATTTCTACACTTATTGGTTATTTTTTTGTTAACTAATTGTACGTATTTTAAATTTTTTTATTCAAACAATATAATTTACAATAATTAGATCATGTTAAACTGTTCAACTAAAGCTATTTGTAGCCGTGGATTTACACCAAATGTCATCAGTGTTCGATATAGAAGAGTCAACGTTCAGAAACCCAGAAAACCAGATCATTACAGAGCCGTCATTGAAACAATTACAAAGCCTAAGTATCCATGGCCAAATCCATCAAATATGACATGGAGTGAAAGATGCCCTAAACCATTCAGTAAAGCATTTAAACAAATAGAAAATAACCCATATGAAAACATTTTGGCCAAAGAACTTAAAGAACTATTTGAGCAGAGTGCAATGGTTGCAATATTTCATAAAAATCCAGTAAAAGGGGAAATTGACTTCAAAACAAGGAAAACTTTTAAAATGGCTGATATGGATCATGTTGTGTATGGTAAAAGCACTTTAAAACTAGCCTTGGCAGAAACAAATTATGCTGCAGTGTTGAATTTGTTTCAATCACACAGCTCAATAGTATTTAGTAGTACATCACAGGTACCAAAGTTGTTGAAAATTATAAAGAAGATGCCTCACTTAATTTTATTAGCATCCATAGTTGATGGGAAATTATTAAGCAAAAACCAAACTGTAGAATATGGAAACTTAGTAAATATTGATAACGCCAGAGCAAGACTGATTGGTGTACTAGGTCAAGTAAACAATAGGTGTTTGCAGACTATAGGACAAACACAGTTGACAATGGTTCGATATTTGGAACAATATGGTCAGTCATTAGTAGATGTTAATACAGAAAAAAAGTCCACCGAAGAATTAGACTAACTTTAAATATTTAAATAAAGTGTACAAAGCATATTGTAAAATCAATTTGTTGGATAATTTATCAGATTAATTTTTAATAAAATATTTGTAGAAAATGAAAACATATGTTTGTTTAATTATATTGGTGAGGCGCAGTCGTACACTCAATCTGCGGAAACGCTATGAGTGTACATACTGGCCAACGTTGCTAGCTCCCTGATGGGCGATAACCCAGGCTTTTAGCAAAATATCCTTGCCACATATACACGGACAAGTTTTACAATTAAACCTACTAAACCTATACAAAAAACTCCAAACCATACCACCCCATACCCGACTTCAATTGTCGGGGTTCCCCCTAAAAGAAAATTATATTGGTTAACAAATAATTTAATCTATTTGTAGTTAGAAACAAATCAAGTTTCTCTTAAGGTATTTATAGATTTATAAAACATTAAATAAGAAACTAATTTACTGAACATATTATTTATAATAATTGGTCTTAATCTAACAATCTTGTTACATTATATGTATATAAATATATCTTTGATTGACTATCATTAATTAAATTAGGTTCATTAACATATCACACCCTTGATACAAGACTGCCACAACTTAAAACTCAAGTTTCTCTAATAGATTTTTGTTAGGATAGAATTTATTCATTTCCATGGTTAAAAAAAAGTTGATACTATTTTAATATGTGGCTTTGTTGCATATTTCTTATACACAAGAACTCGAGGCTGCCTTATTTTAATTTGAGACATTTTAACATAATATTTCTCTACTGGATGCACACTCAAGAAAAATAATGAACTGCCATATTTCAGTTTGTGGCGATAATGCCAAAATAGCTCACGTTTTGTTCTATTGGTAACTATCTTAATAATGCTGTAACAGCAATTATTGCTGTTAAAAGTATTGATTAGTCACAAGATAACACATAAAATATTTGGCTTGAAATGGAAGACTGACATAAAATCAACTAAATCTGGTAATTTTGTTATTCTATTGCTTAACTACTATAACCTCATTTTCTGGTACCTCAGAGATTTATCTTTGATAGCTTAAAATAAAATAAGGGCAGGCTAACATAAATAATTACAGTTTTAAAACTAACAACTTGGCAGGAGATCCAATTTTATTTAATTTTCTCAGAACTATGTTTTTGTATGTCTTGTACCATTGTTGCCATATATTAAAATCAATATTTGTAATTTGTTTACCTACATAAACAACAAACAAAAATAGGACCTTGGATTTCAATAAATATTCAATTTATATTTACGTAAATAATGATAACCATTAATAACAATATTTCTTAACTTTTCAATACCATCCTTCGAACTCTCACCAAGTATATCATCAGGCATAATGATAAATGACAATATATTATTATACTATTTATATAATATTACACCGGAAGTGAATAATTTGTAAAAAAAAACCACAGCTAGACTCATTTCATAGCAGAAAAATAACCTACCAATGGTGTGTATCAATTATAAGATTGGTGTTGCTCAAATAATGGTAGGTGACCTGCCCCTAATAATACTGCTATACCTATCGATAATATGCCCTATTTTCTTTCTAGTTTCTACCAATACTTACTTGGCACCTATCCATATTCAAGATGTTGCCTGAGCAACACGTTGACCATATGTAACAAACCAATGATGTTTTATAATAAAAAAAAAAAGCGTAAGGTGTGTGATATTTTTTGGAGACTGAACATTTTTGTCTCTCAAATAGAGATGTTACATAACGGGACAAAAAGTTTAATAATATAGGACAATCACATATTAATTTAATGTGACTTATATTCAACCATAAGTAGTAAATGATATCCATATGCCTGCCACCTGGTTGCATAACCAATCATTAATAATTTATAATCAATAGTAAGTTAATTGTCAATTAAACGTAATTTAATGTCCCATTCAATTTTAGTAAGCTATTGAATTAATCAATTGTTAATTCAACTCCCGCCAATAATATTCTAAAAAATATATATGAACAGAAGTAATAATACAGAAATTGGATGTTCGATTATATATCAATAACATAATTAAAGAATATAAAGTATAATATTAATTAACAATGTTCAGTTATAAGTTTTTGACTCTTTTAGTCTTGTTTAAATTGTGATTCAAATTGCTCATTTTAAGTATTATGTAATAATTAAATAATATAGTTACATATTATATAGATAGACTTACATAAATATTCGTTAATTTGTCATTTGGTTATTTGTACTACTTAAATTATTTTATTCTTAACAAGACAGTAATTGTTTTTGTATGAAAGCAGCTAGGTGCCTTTATATTTATTTTTATGTTTAAACCAACAACGATAAGGGAACTGTTTTCACAGTGCTTTCCTATTTTGCATATAGATATCTATATATATATAACAAGATAAATCTGTTGAAGAGGTACTAGCTAATTTTCTTACAAAACTACAACTAAATTAAATTATCCTTAAATTTGACATGACTAAAAATAAATACAGTAAAACCTCAATAATTCAAATTGGTTGGGGGAAAAAAAAATTCTAATGTTCAAAAATTTGAATTATAGAAAAATGTGTATGTTTGAGTTATAAAGGTTTCACTGTACTTTAAATACATGCATAATAGTTAATATCAAGAGGCTGGGAGGAAATAAGCCTCAAAAAATATTGGGCAATATGGAATATATGAAAAAAATGTCATCCCTTTATCAAAATCTTCAGTCCTCGCAAATCTCAACATTATTTACATCTATGAATATAGACTATAGGGTTAGACAAGATAAACAATGGTAGATAATTATCAAGTATCAGACTAAAAATGTGATTAAACTCTGGCTTTTGGATCCGAGTGGGTAAAATATCCAAATTCTAGAGATCGACGCAAAATGAATGAACTCAATTTCAAAAAAAAATTCGCTAAAAAAATTGCATTTATTAATTACTCGGCCTGCTAATACGTGAGAAAATACCAAACAATTGAATCACTAAACGTGACCAGAAATTGACCATAACCATGTAAAATGCAGCGATATTGAAAAATAACAGATAGAATTTACGTGCCATTGCACCAAAATGAAATTACGGCCCTGCCCACACTTAACAATGACTACCGAGCACTATGCTGTCATGCGGATGTGTTACAACACCCCGGGCTAATCGAACACCACGGTACTGCAGTGAAAGTGACCCAAAACACAACAACCACTTTCTTTCTCCGACGAATTTAGGATAATGTTTACAGAATCATATAAACAAGAAGATATCTTTGACCTACATATCAAGTGTACGGATGAACTACAAACTATATAAACATCAACAAATAAAAATGTAATAACAAAGAATAATATAGTACCCGAGTTGACCTTTCCAGGTTTGGGCAACGTGTCGCTGGTGGCCTTCTTCCTAATGTTGTCCCCCATGGATCCGACGCCGCCAAATCCAAACTGACAATGCATAGCCGGCCGCACTCGGGCTACTCAGCGGCATCGGAAAGCATTTTGTCGTCGTTGACTGTCGAGGGTACACACACCAGTGGGCAGTGGTCGTGGGAGACGGCTCCGGTCGCGACCGTCGGTGGACGAACGCTCTGATGACGCGCGTCCTGTTGCTACTTGCTCTGCTCCGCCAGTGACGAATGTTAATGGTGATAGTGATTACTGGTAGACTACCGTCGTGGTACCAGACTGTGACGCGCCACCGACACCTCCTACCTACTACCAGGTTCTCTTCATTGGTCAGTACATAATCAATGTACTGTGGTATGCACAACTGTGTGGCGAGTTCCGTCTTCCGTGCTTCGTGCGGTGAGCGCCAACTGCCAAGCGGTTTTCTGCGACGAAGACAACTAGTCAACCACTGAACAACCGAACAAAGGCGTTGAACAGATGCGCTCTCCCGAGACCGTGAAATAACACACTAGTCACTACACACCATTAGACATATTTTCTAATTATATACTCTTACAAAATTCAGATATGTAATAATATTTATCTTCCATAATATTATCTTTAAACTTATAAGTATCGTCGTATATAATTCCACATGAACACAATTGACATATAACATAATATACTTGGTTTATGATTCCATGCTAGTGTATACTATATCACCATGGTCCATGGACATGTAAACAGAATGTATCTATACCACAGAACAATATACTGTCTATACTGTATAATATGTTGCACGAGTTGTAACATGTCTTGTACCTAGGCTAGACCGGTGTGAAAAAAATTGCATCGGGATGTCTGGACTATATCATTTACATGGTTCATTATCCCGGTACAGTATTATGTGGGATAATGTTAAACCGGTTTGGCCCAGCGAATATCTACCATATCATTGACATGGTCCAAATATCCAAGTACGTTATTTTCCATACAGGTTTAGCCTAGAGAATTTCAAGTATACTAATTAGTAATTATTTGTAGTTCTGAAAAAATTGGAAAATGATCATAAGAATTGTATTAGATCAAATATTTTGTTTAAACGAATCAGGAACAAGTGAACAACTATTTTGTGACCATTTGGCAGGCACTTACATTATATACAATGTTAATGATCTAAGAATTGGCACGACTGCTTGTGTACACGTCCGTCGTCATCGGTCGACTATGATAACCGTACTCTACGCTGATAAGAATATAAGACACCACCGCATAGCTTGCTGCCGACGACAACATTCAGATTTTAGGGTACACACGCACTCGTTACACGAATACAGATTTAAGTGTTTTAAACCCGTATATGTTTTTCTCTTAACGATCAAATACTTCACACGATTACTCGATCTGGTGTATGTTTTGAGGATTTATTTTTAAAACCTTAAAAATGGTGAGTGCACCTTCTAAAACTGTCCAGGATGCAGCATATACGACTTCTCCTGAATACTGTGTTTAATCTAATCGTTTGGTATTTTCCAGCCTTTACGTTTAGACATAAAGCGAAAGCTGACTGCTCGGTCGGATCGTGTCAAGTGCGTCGACCTTCATCCTAAAGAGCCATGGATGTTGGCATCTTTGTACAATGGCACTGTGCATATATGGAACCATGAAACAGCTACACTCATTAAATCATACGAAGTAAATCTATACATTGTTAATTAAAAAAAATAGCCATCATAATACTTCTGTGATTTTTTAATATGTTCCATTAAAAATAAGTTTGTTTCCATATTAAATTAAAATTCTTGGTATTTAGTCCTACAATTAGTGTCACATCACATGGGGTATGTCTATATATTATTACTTTAAATTAATTTTCATCATAAGTCTATGTTTGAATTTCATTCATATCATTCAAATAAATATTTTAAAATAATATATAATACAACAATAATAAATAAATAAATATGGATCATACAAATTTAGCAAAAATACATGAATTAATATTTGATTGTAAAATTTAAAAAAATACTTACTAAATATAATTGTTTTAATTACCTAGTTATTAGTTCATATTTCTTTTTATCTATTTTTATAAACATTAAACTCCTGTATCAAATGCTAATTGCTTCACCTATTATATTCTAAAAAATTATTAATTTATAATTTTGATGTGTTTTTATTATAATACAATAATAACTATTTTACATTTATGGAGAATAGTTTTAAACTAAAAATTTTAAAGAATGTACTACCTATTCAATTATTATAAAATAACGTAAGTATAAAATATTTTATAACAGTTGAATAGTACATTTTCTAAAATTGTTATTTAAAAATGATTATCCATAATATATTTAAAATAGTTATTATTGTACTATAATAAAAACACATCAAAATGACAAATTGATAATTTTTTAAGAATATAATAGGTGGAGTAGTTAATGATTGATACACAAGCTTAATATTTATATAAGCTGCTGTCATTTATTACAATTTCAAATGATTTTAAAATTGTTCCTTTTGTCCATATTATAAATAACTGCAAAATGGCTATTTTTTAATTTTTGGAAAATTTTTTTTTTTTAGTTCATGCTAATAGGGAGGCTATTAGTTAGAATAAATTATATTTTTAATAAAACTGCATAAAACTTTGAATTAGAGATATTGACCTTCCAATTAATTAACATACTGTAAATAATTGTATATGATATATTGTTGATATTCATAATATTTTACATTAGGTATGTGAACTACCTGTTAGAGCAGCTCGATTTGTTGCTCGAAAAAATTGGATTGTCACTGGTTCTGATGATATGCAGTTGCGTGTTATCAACTACAATACTTTAGAGCGTGTTCATCAACTAGATGCACATTCTGATTACTTACGAAGTATTGCTGTTCATCCTTCACAACCTTTTATACTTACTAGTAGTGGTATGTATTAAATTTATGTGTGATACATCCTGTTATGTTCTCTCCGATCGCCCATAAAGCTAGCAAAGGAAAATACATACTTCCTATTCTCTACAGAGGTAATTATTTTTTATATTTAATTTCTGTATAATTTATAGATGACATGTTGATAAAACTTTGGAACTGGGAAAAACAATGGGCTTGTCAACAAGTTTTTGAAGGACATACACATTATGTTATGCAGATTATAATTAACCCTAAAGATAACAATACTTTTGCCAGTGCTTCATTAGATCGAACTGTTAAAGTGTGGCAACTTGGTTCTTCAACGCCAAATTTTACTTTAGAAGGACATGAAAAGGGAGTAAATTGTGTTGACTATTATCATGCTGGAGATAAGCCTTATTTGATATCTGGTGCTGACGACAGACTTGTTAAAATTTGGGATTACCAAAACAAAACATGTGTTCAGACATTAGAAGGCCATGCTCAAAATATTTCTGCTGGTAATAAAATAGTGTTAAATATTTTAACAAATTGTTCTAATTCAAAATATATTTCTGTCTTTTTAGTTTGTTTCCATCCAGAACTTCCCATTGTGTTAACTGGCTCAGAAGATGGTACCGTCAGAATTTGGCATTCTGGTACTTATCGATTAGAATCATCATTAAACTATGGGTTAGAACGTGTATGGACAATCTGTTGCTTACGGGGATCTAATAATGTAGCTCTAGGGTACGAATAATTTTAACACTAAATCATTATAAAGTCTTATAAATTAAAACTCAAAATTTTAATTTATCATTTCTTAGTTATGATGAAGGAAGTATAATGGTTAAAGTTGGTCGTGAAGAGCCAGCAATGTCAATGGATGTTCATGGGGGTAAAATTGTTTGGGCACGTCATAGTGAAATTCAACAAGCTAACCTTAAAGCGATGCTTCAAGCAGAAGGAGCCGAAATCAAAGATGGTGAACGTTTACCAATACAAGTTAAAGACATGGGTAGCTGTGAAATTTATCCACAGTCAATATCTCATAATCCGAATGGTAGATTTTTAGTAGTATGTGGTGATGGAGAGTATATTATATATACATCAATGGCTTTGCGTAATAAAGCATTTGGCTCCGCTCAGGATTTTGTATGGTCTTCTGATTCTGAGTATGCCATTAGAGAAAATTCTTCTACAATCAAAGTTTTTAAAAATTTTAAAGAAAAAAAGTCTTTTAAACCAGAAGGTGGAGCAGATGGTATTTTTGGAGGTTATTTGTTAGGTGTGAAATCTGTTACTGGGTTGGCTTTATATGATTGGGAAAATGGTAACTTAGTTCGAAGAATTGAGACACAACCTAAACATGTATTTTGGTCAGAGTCTGGAGAATTAGTATGTCTTGCCACAGATGAAGCATACTTTATTTTACGTTTTGACGTCAATGTACTTAGTGCTGCAAGAGCATCCAATTATGAAGCTGCTAGTCCTGATGGTCTTGAAGATGCCTTTGAGGCAAGTTTCCAAAATTACTTATAATCTTAAATATAGTTAAAACATTTATTTATTATTAACCTTAAATTACATTTTAGATTTTAGGAGAAGTTCAAGAAGTTGTAAAAACTGGTCTATGGGTTGGTGATTGCTTTATTTACACCAATGGAGTAAATCGTATCAACTATTATGTTGGTGGAGAAATTGTGACTGTGTCTCATCTTGACCGCACCATGTATCTTTTAGGATATGTTGCTAAAGAAAATCGACTTTATCTAGGTGACAAGGAACTTAACATTGTTTCTTATAGCCTTCTTTTATCTGTATTGGAATACCAAACTGCAGTCATGAGAAAGGATTTTGAAATTGCTGATCGCATACTACCATCAGTACCGTCCCAATATAGAACCCGTGTGGCTCATTTCTTAGAAAAGCAGGTAATTTGAATATTAAATGATGAATTATTCATGGTTCTTATAAGCATAAAAATATTGCAGTTAACTATTTTTATTTCATTCTTCAACCACAGATTGATAATTTTGTGTTACTTGGCAATGTAAAAAATAATTTTGTCTGTCATTACCTAAATTACTTTAATAAACAATATTACGCAGCTGTTTTCATTACCCCATAATAATACACATATAGTTACCTAATTATAACATTTTATTTGTAGGGTTATAAGAAACAAGCATTGTCAGTATCAACAGATGTTGAGCATAAATTTGAATTGGCAATCCAATTACAAGACTTAGCTAAAGCACATTTACTTGCTAAGGAAGCATCTAGTCCTCAAAAATGGAGACAACTCTCCGAATTAGCTACCGCACAAGCTAACCTTGAATTAGCACAAGAATGTCTTCATCAGGCTCAAGATTATGGTGGATTACTTTTGTTAGCTACATCTTCTGGTATGTATTACTATTAGCATTGATTATCCAATTTTATATTCAATTGATTTTAATCTAAATGAATTGTCTTATCTAGGTAATAGTGACATGGTAAAAAAATTAGCTGAAAGTACTAACGCAAATGGCAAAAATAATATATCATTTTTGTCTTATTTACTGTTGGGTGATTTAGACAAATGTTTACAATTATTAATAGAAACTGATAGGTTGCCAGAAGCAGCATTTTTTGCTCGATCATATTTACCAAGCAAAATGTCATATGTTGTTGGATTGTGGAAAGATTCATTAAGCAAAACCAATGTAAAAGCTAGTGAATCATTAGCTAATCCAGATGAATATGAAAACTTATTCCCTCACTACCAGGAATCATTAAAAACAGAAGTTTATTTACAAGCTGAAAGGAAAAGGCAATTGCCAGCTGCTGCTTATGCTAATACTCCAGTAAGCTATTTAAATAGTCAAACATAATTTATTCCTTACTACATGCCTAAATTTATTTTTAGTTGAATCACGAAAGAAATTGTTTAGAAGAAATGAAAGCAGCTGCAACTGAAGAACCAAGTTTTAGTTTAAATGAACAAATTGCTAACATTAAAGCTGAAGTCTTACAAGCCAGTTGTAAGTAAAATGTTATTTGTTTATTATTAATTATTATTATTATTTAAGTTGTTATTTTATATTTTTATTGTACTATAACTAATTAATATGAAATACCAAGCTAGTGTTGAAAGAATTCTACACCCTAATATGCTATTTCAGACTGATAAACTTAGAAATGTTCTATTAAACATAAAAAGTTGACATTCAGCAGATCCAATTTTGTGTTTTCAGCTTTAATATTAGAGTGAATCAGTCTATAATTAAACTTATGGGTAGGAACATTATCTACATTGTTTCTTGTTAAAATGATATTCAATTTTTAAGCAAGTTGTGAATGTGTACAAAATAAAAATATTGCAATAAATTAAAAATGCTCATATAAGTTATAACTTCAACATTTTTTTTTTTTTATTAGCCCTGTATGAGTTTTTTGTTAATGTAACTTCAAAATTTAAATATCCTAAGAAACTAATGTACAAACCTGGGTAATGGTTTCAGATTTAAATTTGATAATAAATCAATTTATTCTAATATTAAAGCTAAGAAACTCAAATGTACTGTGTTGTAGGTATTTGTAAGTCATAGACAACACATGAAGGTGTTACCATCCTCTTAATAATAAATACCTATCAAAAAATTAGTCATGAAACTATACAATATGATGTAATGTTGTACATACTCTATTTAGGTTAAGAATGAATCATTATTGTACTTGTAGACTGATCCCCAGATACTGTAAAATGCCTTAAATTAGTTGCAACACTATCATATTATGAGTTTTAATGGTTCTGGTTTAAAACTCATTAAAAACAAATCACAGTTGTTAAAAGTTTTAATTGTAGATGTCATACTATGCGTGTTAGCGGATCTGGTCTTTTCACTTCATACTCTACTATATCATGATGTGGTTTTGCTTGGTCTGTTTTATTGGACCCTCCAATCTGCCAAGTGTTAACTGCTAGATCCTCAGTGTTATTTAACTTAATAGAGTAGAGCACAATCTTTGGTGGCCCATATATACACAGCTGTCATCTCGTGGTAGCCTACCCTATATTTTTGCAGTGAGATCTGTTTATGGGTTGTCAATGACCAGTTTTTGTCAGTTAAGCCGTTAATTCTTAACCTGAATGGAGTATTACAAGTTTCAAATGTACCTTATCATCAACCATACTCTCTTCTAAATGAGTTAGTGCCTATATGGTAACCAGTTCTTATCGTGGTCAGACGCTTCTCCCGCTGAGTCAATCTAAGAAAAGTCTCCTTTGAAGTTTAGGCTAACACAAAATGTAGTCATAAAATATTATATTTCATATGATTGTTTTGATTATTTAGATGTAGATAAGAAACAAGAGGACGTAATTTTACAGCCACCATTAATTCCTATGAAAATAGTAGATGATTTTGAAGATGTAGATAAAGAATTGGAAGAAGAGCTAGAAAATATGAACTTGGATGATATGGAATCAACGGTAACACATCATGTGTAATCTAATTTATTAACAGTTTTCTTGGTACCTATACCTAACCTTGGTGACCTAACCTATAAAAGCTGAAGAGAAAGGCTTAGTGGGGCATGATGGTTGGCCACAGTCACTATGTGTTCTGAGGTCAAGCATTGGCCGGTGTCAATAGCTCCCCAATGGATGACCATCCTGGTTTTTTAGTGACAAATCCCTGCCCCATATATAATATTATTATTAATATAGATATGTTCAAACCAACAGTAAAAAACCGGCTAATAACCATGCAGTTGAAGCTTTCAAAAAAAGCTGAAGAGAAATTGAACTATTAAGAACTTAAAGTGAACAAAAAAACATAAATATCAGGATAGTGTTGATAAGATATAATATTTTTTAGAGATTTGTGTTTTAGTTTTCAAAAGTTAAATGTATAGTAGTATACAGATTAAATTCAGGGAATCATATTTTCCAGATTTTAACATAATATGATGGGATGGTCAAATCCATATTAGATAACGATATAAAACATTTTAAATATTTTTGTAGAATTGTAGGAATAACAATTCCTTTAAAACGTTCATTTGTGAAAATAGAGCTAATAAGTTGTACAATTTTAATAGTTTTTTCCTATATGTCTGATTTAATATATTTTAACTCTGAAAAAAAACAAAATGTTGGTAACTTATGCATTATATTTCCTTCATTTTATTTTTTATTTAATTCGCTTTAACAAAACGTTAGGTTATTTTATGATCACTTTTTTTTTATTACTTATTGTTGATGATATTAATATATTATGTTATTATTATACATCATCTAAAGTCTTAGGTGTTACCTAAATCTGATATGATTTACTTTTTCAATTAACATTTGACTACACATCTGTTAATTATAAATGTATGATTTTCGAGACTGAATATGAAAATAATAATATTGTTAAATGTTTTTAGGGCATTAATATTGATGCGGAATTATCTGATGATGATGATGATGATGACGATTATCCTTGAATAAATAAATATATAGTATAATACATATTTTGTAATATTCTTTGATAACATGTTTGGTGAGTATCCAAAGCCTCACTAAATTAATAATGCAATGGCTTTTAATTGTAAAAAATACTATTATATTTAAAATGGAAATTATATTATAATCTTTGTTTTTATTAATTATATTCTTATTTATGATTTATTTTCACACAAAAACACGTTGTTCATTCATTCCATTTGCTGTATTAGTGTTATTAATTTAATAATAGTAATATTAAATTAAGGTTTAGAATTATGAATAACCATTCATAATTTATTTTATTTTAATTTTTTTTTGTTTTTGTTTTAATGAATACAATATTTCAAATAACAGCATATTAGTATTTAATATTACTTATATTTTTTACCATTTTTTGAATTCATAGTACTCAAAATTTATTTTATAAAAATAATATGTTTAGTACCTGTTCATTATTTGGAGTTTCAGGTAAATGCATTTAATTTTTTGTACAGTATTAAGTCTCAAAACTGTTGACACCAAGAGTATTTACACAATGATAAAATATTATTTAACTCTAACCTAATGTAATATAAATAAGTATATACTATTTTATATTATATTATTGTATTATTACATACTTACTATACCTATGTGTTTATAGTGTGAAAATATATTTCAATATTTGTTTTTATTTTACATATTTTTATTATATATTATAGTCTTTTATGAAAAAACTAGTTTGAATTTATCAAAATATACTTAGCCATTTACAAATTTAATTGTTATTAAATGTATGAAATTCAAAAGAATTTTCTTGAGCATTGTTTTCCAACAAAATGTAATCATTTTAACTTTTTATTTAGGCCCACAGAAATGTTATATATTATTACCCTAGATATAACTACATATATAGAAATAAAATAGACAAGGAAGTGGATATTTATCAGGGTTTTTGGGAAGATGTTAAATGGGTCACTGTAGTGGGTGTGTTAATTTGAATTCAATGATATATCATTGCATATGAGTGGAGGCTATGTTAGCGTAGGATACTTAATACTATATTAATATTTCTATTTTAATTAGTAATAATAGGTTGGTGGCAGGTGCTTACCTATTTCCTACCTATTATCCTAAAATTATCAGTGATTTTTTGGTTACAGTATTTACCACTTACTAGAAATGTATTGATTTCATTTATTATTTTGCCTTAAGAATTTGACATTTTATAAATTTTTAATTTGAAAATGTATGTGATTTTAACAAGCATTTTCAACATGTGAACTTTAAATGCTTATAAAAAAAAATTGTAACTATAATATTTTTAAATTATTAATAACAACTTATGAAAAACATTGTTTTCAGATTTTAAGCTTATTGTAAGAACCAATAACTTTATTGGATATTAACTCTGCCATATTAGTAAAGTGGTAACTAACAGATGGACAGACACAACGGGGATCTAAGGTGTTCTATACTTCCGTTTACATAGCAACCTTTTTTTTTCTTTATTTGCATTATATATCTATACAATTTGAGTACACTAAGCGTAAATGATAATATAGAAAAACAGACATTGAAAATTTAATTTGGATCAACACCACCACCCCCCCCCCCCCCCCGAAAATAAATAGTTGCGTAAATTATTTATATCAATCATCGATAACTACAATAACTGGTCGGTAACAATTTGTTTATGACCACCCTCCTCCCTAAATTATTTTTGTGTACGTGCCTGCCTAAATACTGAAAATGAACTAAAAAAATTGAAAGTGTAAAATGTCTATAAATAGCACAAAAAAAAGTATTTAAGAAATTTTACTGTGTCTAAAATATTAAAGTATGGTAATTAAATATAATTATTTTGGTGAAGATTAATTCATAATTTTTAATTATTCATTTTTGAGTTACAACAAAATGAGCAATACCGATTAATGATTATGTCAACATTGTCAACAATTTATGAAATTGTGATATACCTATAGGGCCTAAGATCAAAATATTAGTATACGATCTAATTATAATCGGCATAGGTGCCGCATAGACATAATATATTATAAACAATAACATTATATAGGTATTTATAATTTATATGTCTGCTATGGGCTGTACTGATAAGTGATAACCAGCTCAGTCGATCATTAATTTCCTACGTCGTAAAAATGTGATAAATAACGTAGTTTCCAAAAGTTCACGATAGCTTAAGAATGGCATACAATTATTCTTAGATTGAATATTTATATGATAATTATGAATTTTACTAATTTGGGAAAAACAAACTAATATTTTTATTTGCAGGTAGACAATTATTATTTGTAGTACCGACGTGATCATAAAATAAATTAAAAATAGACATTAGCATACTTGGTGGTGGGGATGGAGGTGATGACTGTGAGAGTGTGAAAACCCCTAACTTATGTACAAAATATAGTAATAATTAATTTCTAGCAATAACATGTTTGGGTTAATTGGGTAGGTACATAACGATATATATATACCAGGGAATTTCGGGAGAACGATGGCCACATTTTTCAGACATCTAAAGGCAAAAGTGAATTATTCAAAACAACGTTAGGGCAAATCATATTTAATATTAAATCATAATCCTACTTATTATATTATATTTAATCTATATAAATCAACAACATTTATTTTTGTCTTTTGTATATTTGCATTCATTTTTTTTACCATAATTTTTCCCATCGACACCTGGATCAATCACATACATTTTCCAAATATATTTTATTCTAAGTGAACAGACCCTGTGTTTAATATTGTACCCTAACGTGTTGGACTTTGGGTTGATGTGTACATCGTGTATACAACAGCTGCAGGTCTAAAGCCGAAAGTGATAGTGCGATTGGTGAATGGTGATTAGATCTTTTGTCCAGATTATCAGACTATATTCTGTATAAGTATAATATACCTATTGGCTATTAGTCTATTACTATGATTTATACAGAGTGTAGTTGTAGTAGTTGCACTATAGTGGTATACCATTATACCAAATTTGAATATTGCTGAAACCTATATATTATGTGTGTAATAATAGGAATATAGGATAGCATTTTTTTTATGTTTGTATCACATTTTGTTTTTAACTTTTACCAAAAAGCATTTCATAAAATGTTTCAAAAGAGTTCAAGAAACTATATGAGTGGATCTGACCCCACATCATCCATTTACCTAAATTTGTCTGTGTGCTTGTTCTTAATTTTGATCTCGAGTAATCCTCGGGTCAATTCTACTGTTTTTAGTATAAGTAGTAGTGAACAAAATTTTAGGCACTCACACAATAATTACCTAACATTTAAAACAGTAAGTGCTTAGTTAAATTGGACTTGGTGTTTTGGGTCTAAAATTGTATGTACACCTACTATAGATAATACACTTATATGTACCTAATTATCTATATTGATATTTATTACACAGTGGTAATCATTATTGGATCACAGACTGTGATTGGATTAACATAATAACTATAATAAATCATCTTTATTTTAATTATTTAAATCACAAACTGTTAAGGCACTTAATGTAGGTATATATATTTAACAATAAGATACCTACTAAAAATATTAATAATGGCTATAAAATCCTAATATTTTATTATACAAAAATACAAAATTAATAAAAATAATATTCATATATCAGAGGCAGACTTATTTGTATTTGTTCATAATTTAAGCTCTTAATTTTTGTTTGTACTTTTAAAATGTTAAGTAAATTCTAATTATACTTAAATTATTATTATGTATGACATTTTTAAATTTGACGTAAAAATATATTCTCTTCCTTAACAATATAATACTGACTGTTAATACTAAACATATTTATAAAATTATATTTTAATAATGTTAATTCAATTGTTTTGGTATACATACAATTTAATCCATTTGGTAACAATATTTAAGAAATAAATATTCTGTGTTTTGTTGCTTTGACATTAAGCTAAAAACACAATAATATATAATTAACACATACTTATAAGTATAAACAAGTGCTAAACTTATTAATACTTACAAATTAACAAAATCATTTTTAAATTAAATTAAATATTTTTTTTTTTTAGGAACCTACTAAAATAATAAATATGTTAAACTTGGCCTGCCTCTTAGAATCCCCTTAGTAACGCTTACTATAATATTAGTACTTCATAAATTAATAATTATATAAACTTTGAATTCAGATAAAAATGCCATGTAATACTAATACATTCTAAGTTACATTTCTTTGTTACCTACTTATTATTAATGCATTAAATGTAAACATTATATCATAGAACCATATAAATGAGTGCATAAAGATTTACAAATCGTTTTTCATAAATAACATTTTTGTCGTGAATCTGTAACTTCAAAATCTACGTTTGGGGGTTGTACCTCAAAATGGTCAAGGTTCAATGTATCTTGTGTTTTTTCCAATAAATTCAAATGTTCATCTTTCACTAAATCAACAGAAGATATTTAATTAAAAAATGATTGGTACATTCAAATATTAATGATTTGAAAATTGTCTACCTGAAATCATATGATCTGGAGAAGATGTTGATGTGGCCCAATAAGAATACTGAAGAGTAGTATCTGGTAATACCTCTTGTTGTTGACGCCGTTGACATTGTGGATATGTCCCACCAAAAGTCATACTTGGGCTTGCTAAAAAAACATAATATAACAAATAAAGTAAAATGAAAATATTTTGTTTTCAATCAGACATAATTAGATTTTGATTTTTCTTACCCATAGTTGTTGGTAAATGATTGTAATTTGAATGATTCATTGATGAGATCTGAACAGATTGCACTGGTTGCAACTAAATTTAAGATTAAGATTAATAATTAATAAATAATAATTTGAATTATATAGTTGGAATTTGAATGAATAATATGGTCTTCAGCTCCAGAGATAGGTGAAGGAGTACCATTTACCGGGTGATACAAATGTAAGACACTCAGTATTTCTAAACAATTTTTTTTACTTAAGTAATTTATTGTAAGTTGTTAACTGACTTATCATAAAATATTTGCAATATTATTTATCCTTATCATTTTTTAATTATTTTTAATACTTAATCTAAAGTGGAACATTTTTGGAATACTTTAAGTATCAAAATAAAATTGTTGACTAGATTTTATGAGTATTTCAGGAATTGAAGTGGAGTGGAATTGCACTGAGGTACCCCACAAAATGTTAGTCATATACTCATATACTCTGCTCATCAAAACTTTTAATAATTATTATAATTTATAACTAATAAACTACCTGTCAGAAATTTGATTTTTATAGATCGAAAAAGGTATTCCGAAAAATATTCTGCATAGGAATAGGTACCTATGAAATTGAAAATGTACCATGTCATTCAAAATAGTAAACAATTTAAAAATGATAACGGTAAAAATAATTAATTTAAAATTTTTTTATAAAGAAGGTTTTGTAACGACTTAAAATTATGTAACATAAATATTTTCAAAAACATTAATTTTCTGAAATAATAATGAGTAGGTACTAGGTAGCCTAGTAGGTAGGTTCCTACCTATCTTACGCAAATTGTATCACCCCGTAGACTGTACCGACTTACTAGTTATCATATTAATTGAATATTTATTAATATTGAAGAGAAATTAACTAAAACTTACCTGAGATGATAGAGGAAAATGCAATTGGTGCGTTTGAGGAACTGCCGAGTAAGGTGATATAGGCCAACTATTACTGAAATAAAAAAATCAACTTTATTGAATATGCAATGCATACCTAACTACAATAATGATTGATAAAAGTATCAAACCTGTGATCAAATCTCGGTGTTACATTTGGATTTGAACCAAAATTTGTAGGATGTGATCCTAAAATACCTCTACTATAATCTGGTCCAAAATAAGTTCCAGGTCTACTATAAGGTGTTGTTCTATATGGTCTTTTCATTCTTCGACGTCTTCTATAGTTTCCATTTTCAAACATGTTATCGTATTTTGGATCTAAATAATAATTGTTAATAAAATACAGATGGATAAAAAAAAAGATTAAATAAATAATGCAGCTGATTATAAATTGTTCAAAATTAGACAGCCCGTGGGTGTTTTAATGCGTTACAATAAGCATAGATAAAGGGATTGAATTGCTTGTTTTGTTTCTTTTCGTGTCCTCGGTTGGAACTATAAACATTCTTTAGATAAGTTACTGTCATTTACAAAAAAATAACACAGGGAGTAGGGACCAGTTGATTTTTAAATATTATTGTGTGTGTAAATAAAATAAACGAAAATTTTTATTCTAAACCTTTAAATATGATATAATTTCAAGTATCTATACAGAGTAATAGTTAAGTATAATATATTATATACTAGCTTACATTGAATCATCATCCGTTCGTCAACATTAGATTTTTATTTAGTTATTTTAAATGTAATATCATATAATATATAGACAATATGCTTATTTCACAAATTTATGTAAAAACACAAAACTTGACCGAATAAGAGAATATTTACTATTTACTATTAAAATAACCACTATGTATATAGGTACTATGTAATAAATAATAATATGATAACTTTTTATCTATTTTATATTTTTATTTGAATACATATAAACTGTAAGAATATATTATTTACAGTAAACATATGTGATGGTTATCCAGGTTAGGTTAAAAAACACGAATAACAAAAAAAGAATTCATCTAGCAACGGAACAAATATGATTCGGAGCAGCACATGTGCGCACTTTCGCATTTTTCACACGTAAGTAACATAACACAATTACAAAAGCCAAAAGGGCAGTAAGAATTGTTGAGAAATATTGTTCAATAAGTGAGCATTTGTGTTGAGATTTTTTCTGATAAAACTTAAAGAAGCAAAAGAGTGCGTAATCATGTTATGTCTTTATTGGTTATTAAATGGTATAAAGTAATCTCAACATCTTATATCACCAGGAATCCGAAAAACCCTGAACCCACCAACAAATTTGACAATAATCACTTACACGCTTACACATTAATTTATATACAACAGTTACTCTTTTTTGAAAAGTTTGATCACATTTTCAGGTACCTACACTAATAAAATTTTGATTATCTTTTATATTGGGTATTGCAGTGTACATCCAGAGTGCTAAAATGTATTTAACGTGCGAGTTTCTAATTTTCTATTCTTAAAGATTAAAAACACGAGAAATCGATTGCGTTAAAGGTAAGTCGCTCAGTATAATACAACATTATTATCTTCATCCTTTATAAGGCTATTGGAGGTTATTCTGCCTTATCGCACTTTAGCATAAGGTCAGCTATGGCCCAACCTTAGATTGATCGATAATTCGATTTCAATTTACAATATTAATGTCTACGTTACTATACACTAATTTTACAACATAATATTGTTAGTACCCCAATAATTATTTATAAATTATAATGTTTCTATTTTCTAAATTCGTGTAATTCAAAGTCAGGTATTTAATATGACAAACAATTTTTTCTTTGCATATCTGTTACCACGACGTCTTTAGTTGAACATCGTCATCAAACTACACTTATATAAGTTCCAATAATGTATTATATTATTATAATTTTGTTGTTTTATGGTTTACTATCGGAGTGGTACACCGGAGACACCGAGTATACGTCAATATCCTTCATTTGTAAGATTTAGGCTTTTATCTTATGTATTTCGTAAATTTAAAATCCCCTATAATATTAAATAGTGAAATAGTTGGTCAATCATTGGTAGGCTGGTAGCTTACTATGGTAAAATATACTTTAATACTAGACACTAGTACTTGTAAAAGTACTGTAAATGAGTAATTTTAGAAAACAAATTTCATGACATTTTAAAACCCTAGATATAAGTCAGTGTTATAAGACTAAATCGTCAGAGTTTTAATTTAAAAAATTTAAAACACTATTATATATGGCCGGTTTATCACTGTTTTACTTTCCTACAATACAATTTTTTTTTTAATTGTACTACATATTTAAAATTGTTATTACATATTTTGGTCGTTTTAATTACATATGTGTACATATTTTTCTTATATATTACAGAAAAAAACTTCCCTTTTATGATTCAAGCTTTGTCGAATTCGTTCTTTAATATTCGGTGTACTTAAAGGTGTTCAAAACTTTAAAAAAAAAATGGAATGGAATAAAAGATTTATTTTTGAATTGGAGGATAGTAATAAGCTACTTTTTTTCTCTACAGCTAGCAGAAATAAACTAATATGCGGTGAGAATTTGAGTAGCTGTTATGCCAAAATAAAATTGCTGGTTTAATCTATTATCTACAAATCCTACACCTTCCCCGAATCGTCAAAATCTTTCGATTATTTTTTGATTCCATCATAAGTCTCACTGCCTCAGGCCCTCAGCCATTTTGTTTTATTACGTATTTATTGTTTTTGTCTTTGGAAGCTAAACCTTAAGGCATGACTTTAAAATTAGGGAACAATAAAATGTACAATAATATAATAAAATTTATAATTTATTTTTAAACTTATTGATTATGACACTGCAGCATGCGGCATACTTTTAAAGGAAATTGTCTTAATTATTCACGAACCAATCGCTTCCAACACGAATTATTATTTATTTTATGAATAATAATAAATTGTATTTTTTTTATTGTTTATCAAAATTTTCACTTAATTAGTTGAATTTATACATTTTTAAATTAAATAATCAATTACCCTAAAATAATTTTTTTAAGAAAGAATTGTATCTGAGATTATCATGCGGGTAAAAATGTAGTAACCAAATATCAAACACAGGTTAAAATTATATCCAATCATAATCATAATAACAATTTTTATCTTATGGCAACCAATTATATTTTAAAAATACTAATTTCTACTATAACTATTATAATTTTTAACCAATGGCAACATATTAATATACAAACAAACAATTTCCACTGACGTGAATATTTAAAGCCTCTTATAAACATCATTGTTTAGGCTAATCATTCAGAAAGTCAGTCAATCAATCAAGATACATTCTATTATTTAGATATAAAGCTAGTTGTACTTGTACAGTATATTATTATATACACTGTACAGCCAGGTGGTCTTGACAAATGAAATATTTTTTGTCGTAATCAATATTTTTAAATTTGTTTTCTATATTATTTAATGTCTAGCGTGCAACACATATAATATAACATTTTTTATTTAAATTTTTTAATAAAAGAAAATATTTTTTGTCAAGTCAAGTTGATCCAGCCGTAAAAAACATTTTGAATTCAAAAAACATAAGCTTTTTTTAAATTTTTTATGAGACATTTTAAATAGGTACCTACCTACTTGTGAAAATCTAAATATTTTTCTAAAAAGTTATTACTTTTAAAACTAATGAATCTTACATCAAAAAAATTTGTCATTCATGATGTAATTATTTATATTATTATAATTTTGTTTTGTTTTAGAATGAGAATACAAATCTTAACATGGATATTTATATTTGCCTCTTTTCCAAATGTTCTGTAGTGTATCTACTGATTATATGTTTATTATAAATATTATACCCAATATCCATTTCGATAAATGTACATAATAGTTTTACGTATAAATAATAACCATAGACAAGTTAAAACAACCACTTTAGGAATGTAGGTATATTAAGAAAAGCGCGTCTGAACCAACATCAAATGATTCTAGATTATTTTAAGCTGCAATAAAAATCAGCATACGAAAATTCGGACTCAAACATACAATATTTTCAAATAATTTTTTTTATACGTATATGAGTCCGAATTTTTCTTGGAGAACTTTACATATACGACATGCATTATACAGATATAGGTATCACATCATCACAGGTAAATGGATGTAATATTTATATATTTAGCGAAGAATATCCGTAAAGAAAACTAAGAAAAAAATGATTCACTAGGCGTTGGAGAAATACTGCAGTCTATAAATGTCGAGGCAATTACCACGAAAAAATGTATTTTATTAGGTATTTTAGAGAGCGGAGAATGGCGACGAATTCAATAAGAGTCAGGAGTGGGTTGGAAACTTAATTTGAAGTACATTTGTACATGGTAGAAATAAGCTAAATAATAATTATACTAAAATTAATATTATATATTTTTTCACGAGCCACAATTTGAATATACTCTATTTTATTTTAAACAAAAATGTATAGTCATACCTATATAGTATATAGTTTATCAAAGTTCATAAGTCATAATTGTAGGGTTTATTAAATTAACAAGGTATCTACAAGCAAACGTTTTTATCCGCAATTTCCAGTCCATACTATCTATAAGTTCGTGATTTGTATACAAATTGTAAATTTTACTCTTGGACGATGGACCACATAAAATTACAATGAAAGCCACACTACGTGGCCCGACCACTATTCTGGACCATTTAGGTTCATTGCCAATTCTTCAATGTACAGTTTCCATGATTTTTGTAATATGTAGTGCCACCTCTTCTCCATTTAACACTCCAAAAGTTTTAAGGCATTTAGAAAGAAGATTTAAAAAACTCCCATCGTTGTTTACTCCATTCCCCCTACTCTTGGTCGTGTTTTTTCTGGTTTCTACAAGGTGACTGTCCGTATAATTTGGTTCTTTGCTTTCCGTATGCTGCCGGCCTATCTTATCCACTGACTCTTGAGTATGTGTACTATGTTGGGCTCGTTGATTAATTATTCAGTTATCTATTTTATCGAATCTTGGAGTCACTTTCTTTATTCCTCTTTGGGCCAAATATAGAAACATTTCTTACTCGAATATCATTAGTTTGTTTTTGTCAGATTTGGAGGATTCCAATATACCAATGCTCCTCATGCATAAAGTATAAGGGGTCTAAATCGGGGTTTTTAAAATAATATTTATTTTTTATAGTTATTAATATTACCAGCTTTTGGGATATTAAGTTCAATAAATACAGTCAAAACTAGCAGCTTATTTATAAGGTTACGCGAGTACCCGAATATTCAGTATTTATGACATTATTCAATTATACTTCATATATAAAAAAAATCTAAAAATAGTTTTTCAACTGTAAATATTGTTAATAGGTGAATTAAAATTAAAACTTTAATAACCACATAAAATATTTACATTTTTACAGTGATTTCATCAATAATTGGGAGTCTAAACTCATATAGTTATAACTAATAGCACAGTCACACCAGACACCGATTGCCAAATTTTAATTAATTGTATTTCTTATCATCACAACAATGTTAGATTTATGAGTTTTAGGTAGGTGACTAGTAGACATTTTATAGTAACCCCGACTGCAAACCACTAAATTAATATTTATCTCGTCTGATCGTTAATTTTTTTTTTAATTAGCCAAAACAAATACCTATTGGTTATGATAAATATTGAATAATATAATATAATATGATAGACTAATAACTAAAATAACCCACTATAGTATATAGTTATCATAATGCATTTCTAACTAGTGTTAACAAATGTTGACGAAGATACAGTAATCGTTCACAGTTCCACCAACACATTTTCAAACATTTCATGGCCCTTTAGCACCCAAAACCAGTGCCGCAGTTATTTCGCAGTAAACACTATAAGCTAGTGCTTAGGTCAGCAATTTCTCAAGGGCGGCAAATAATTTTTAATATTACATTTTTACTATATGTAACTATAGAACTAATTATAAAATGTTTTTAAACCAACGGGATTGTGGTAATATTTATATTTTATGTTTTCCAATTTCATAATCGTAGAGATGTATATTTTAAGTTTTCATCATTAAAATTTTAAGCCATAAAGGAAAAACTATAACTGTATTGCTTTAATAACATTTTTTAGATTAGAAAAATATTTATATTAAAAGGCAGCAAATTATTTAGTGCTTAAAGCGGCACAACGGTTAAATCCGGCACTGCCCAAGACGGAGAATTTTGGTACGTATCTACTCGGGACACGCATTGGCGGCTTTCATTTGGGCGAATGACCCAACATAATATATGTTTGGGCGAATTTATACATTTAATTTGGGCGAAATTTACATGTATCCGATGCATGTCGGAAAGCATTATTATTATTATTATATTTTTTTCTTGATTAACGAAGTTAATATACGTAAAGTAATGTATACGTAGGTATGTTACTTCCCTAATATTCAATAATTCATAAATTCGCCTAAACGATTGGTTAATTTCTCGCCCAAATGATATATGCTTTACTCAAGTAAATTTTGGGTTATTCGCCCAAATGAATCACGCCCCACGCATTACGCACCCCTACATACAAAATGAATGTACAATATGAACATAATTGTTTATATTTATTATTTATAGAGCACGTCAATTAGTTTTTAAGGTGAAAAATGATATACATTCTTTAAATAGTATTTGCATGCCGTATACATAATTAATGTAATATGATCCAATAATTGAAATCAAATTTAGCATAGCTTATATATTTTGTATAATGTTTAAAACATAACTTCCATTTTTAAGAATACATTCAATATATATACCTATACTCTGTACATACTAAAAATAATGTAATTATTAAGTTGAATAGTATCCATAGATAATAATTATTTTATAGTATTATTAAACTCTTTAAATAATAAAAAAAAGTTGTTTATCAATTGAAAATATAGGTCTAAAAAAAAAAATACAATATTGAAAATGTGTTTTTTGATTACTGTCGTAACTCATAAGGTACTTGTTCTATGACAAAAATACATAATGGTATCTTACCAAAACATTAATTTTGCACAATTTATGCGTCTTAAATACCTACCCTATTATGATACTTTTAGTAACGATCGTGATTTTCAGTTATCTAATGTACAATGCAATACAATCCTATATTTAAGTATGTAATTACTAATTAAGTTATAGACAAGAGGTGCTATTATAGGCTATAGGTGGTATTCAAATTTCTAATGGATAGTAAAACTTAAACACTACCACCAAAGCATGTATACCTAATTAAATATTAATATTATTTTATTTCTATAAGAATAATTAATAAATAATCCAACTATGGCATACGCTATAACAAAAGTGCTTATGAAGCGGGCAGTTCAAATTTTTTCCTGGATTTAAATACTAGGCCTAATAATAAATAAAACATAATGATGTTTTTGAAACGTAATGAATTTCATGTTTTGGTGAGCTAAGCACAACGCACGCGTACAAATCTTTATCATATGTTCAATATTGCTTTAACAGCAGTTTTTACACATTGTTACGACCATCAGCTGTCGTTTCAATGTAATAACAAACAAAACAAAATCATGCAATTTTATAATCTTTATCGCTCTTGATCAAAATTAGTTTGGACATTATAAGTTTGGTCGAAATTATAAATGCTGAATATTTTATAATAATTGTATATTAAATATTAGATATATCTATAGTTATTAATTGTATAATGGCTATTTGTTTATTGGTTTATTATAATTTGTTTCGGTGAACACCGTGTACGTACATAAAGATACTCGCAAATCGTAATCATTATTAAAAAGATTCAAAATTGAAGTTTCAAAATAAAATAAACATTACATCTATATAATATTAAATATTGTACTATATAATAGATATAATAAATAAAGTAAAAAAAAAATAATGTACAAGTAGAATTTTACTATTTACACATTGATATTAATACGGTATTAAGTATTAACCTACCTATAATGAAATAATATTAGGGTCATTAGGGATGTTAAGTATAAGTATTCTAAAAAACTTTAATGTTCAGATGAATAGCATATATATAGGTATAGGTGTACAATATTATACATATAGATGAGAAACAAACAAATAAATAACTTGATGATTGCATACCTTTGCATGTCTAATTATTTAGTATTAATTTAACTTTTATAAGTAAAATATAGCAGATCAGCGAATAACAACTTTTTTTTAATTATTAGTAGGAAGGTATTCTGTTATATTTAATCTAATCATTAAGCATGTACCGAATAGCTAAAAATATATTATTATATTATTATTATGCACAATTAAATTTAAATGAATACAACCTCTTACATCTATACAATTAAAAATATATAAATATCCGAGCTGCGGTATGGATAATATGTATATCATGGGTAGGTACCTACATAATTATATATAATGGGTTTTTAAAGTAGGAAGACACTCATCTCTCAATAGGTATCATTTTTATTTTTGAATTTGGTTTTTAAAACATTTTCATTTAGAAGGTATTTTCGATTGTTATAAATATTATATTTAGTATGTTTAATTTATTCAAGACTAGCATATAAACTTCATATAATAAAGGAACAGTAAAACTATTCTTCCTTAGTTTCTCTATAACGGAAACTCCTTTATAACGAAAAAATCAGTTGGTAGTTTGGTACCGAGCATCCGAGAAATATAAGAATATAAGATAAATCATAAGAAAGTTTCATTGTACCTACTTGTATTATAGTTATATCTAATAAATTATTAGAGGTTACTTACCTAAATACGTACTGATATTATACATGCATTAAAATTATTTTTTGGGTTAAAATCACTAAACATAGGTTTTAAACTTGATATATTAACGGCAGGATGATTTTGTCATCGTGATCCAGTGGGAATGAACTAGGTACATTGGTTCTACTTTGATAATAAATTATACGAAAAAACGATAAGAAAAATATTTTGTTTTCGACGGCTTTACGTTAATAAAGACCTAAACATTAAGTGATTTTACGTATATAATTGTTTTTTATCACCAAAATCCATTGTATACAATACATAATTAATACATTTTCAGATATTTTGGCTAAATGATATTACAAAAAAAAAATCATCTGTTTATGCTATCTTTAGTTAGTAATTCATGCATTGATTAAACTATTAATATAATATAATATCATTTCATACCTAAAGTCCAGTAGTTGCCTTTTCTATCACCGCCTCCATCCCTAGGTATTTTGACAAAACACTCGTTTAACGACAAATTGTGTCTTATCGAATTTTGCCAACCTTTTTTGTTTTTCTCGAAGTATGGAAACTTAGCCGTGATGTATTTATAAATTTCAGATAACGTAACTCGTTTATACGGCGAATGTTCAATGGCCATCGAGATTAGAGCTACGTACGAATACGGAGGCTTTGAGGGCAAAGTCGTAGCAGTCTGCTGCTGTGGCTGCTGTTGATCAGTAGACGCTGGTGACCGTTCCTCAGGAGATCCCAACGATGTAACAGTATTGCTACTAACGTCACCCGTATGCACAATACCATTATTTCTAAAAGTATATATGTATATTATAAATTAAATCACACATTATTTGTAATTTATTAATAATTTTAAGAATATAATAGTTAATCGTATATACTGTAAGTCTGTTTCAGTAGGATAAATGGTCAATGGCACTAGCTCTGTAGTAGATGGTTCGTGCATAGAAATATGATGAGAGTCTTGAAAATAGTTGGGTCGTTTATCTTCACTAGTGTTGTTAGCATTTATATCTGTAGTATCATCTCCTGAGCACACACAAATCAAATCCAATTTAATTTTTACATCATATAAATATCTGTTATTTATTAGCAACAACGGTTTATCTGGGTACTCCAGTATTGTGTTAAACAGTTCCCATCCGATTTCAACGAAAGGGCACTTAGTACTTACGTAAATGTACTGACATATCAAATTGAGGATTCTATCTGCAGTTACAAATAATATAATAATTCTTGAAGTAAATACTAAATTTAAATAATATAATATACCTACCTAATATTAAATTTAATTTATAGAATTGTATCTACATTCTACAGTATAGATTCTACATAAGACGTAAATATTCTTTAAGATGTAGATTTTCAAAAAAATAATTATTATTATGAACTGTGAATAAAGTTATATCGCACGGTGTTTACTGTTTAGGTTAAAATATCAATTGTTATTTCATGAACCTGCATTATTATGTATGCCCGTTAACAACGATTTACGAAAGGTATATACCTATATAAATTATTTACGTATTATAGGCGTATATATATTTATATATAAAACAAAAAAAAGGTTCTCATAAAAACGTGTTTTAAAAACGATTTTAGATCCTGTTAAATATTATTTATTACAAAATGGCTAAATTGTTTACTTATATACATATATATTGTAACCATTATAACCTCAAGACTACAAACTGCAGCATACGCTAAAACTAACATTAAACGCAACAGGTTTTAAAAGGGATTTTTTTCGATTTTATGTCGTAAAAACTCCATGTACCAACATATACTTTTTTTAAACTAAATATTATATTTTAATATATACCATATAGGTACATACACAATACACGTAAATATAGGTTCAATATTTTTAAAATATGACGAAATTAGAACTATTAGTTAGGAAAGTTGTTAAATCACACAACTTTCCTAGTTATCGTTTATTTTATTAACAAAATAATTACTATACCTAATCGAATATGTTTTGATTGAACCATGCTCAATTTCACGAAATAAAACATGTTTACAAATTTAAGACCTACAAATGAGTGGTAAAATAGTAAATTAATTTTAAAAGATATAATATTTATATAGATCAAACTATATAAATAATACTTACAACAAATTATTCTTATACAAATAATAAGAATTCCAAAAAATAATATTTATATAAATTTATGAAAATAATCGAATAATACAATTTTATAACCAAATGTTGTCCATGTATTTTTTAAACGTTATTCGTTTATTACAAACATCAGTAATAAACATTAAAGCGCCTATAAAGAAATTTAAAATATAAAGTATTAATTCCATGTCTGCTGGTTGGCGACGTGTCTACTCAATTCGAGAAACTAGCCGTGGCGTTTAACAGATCATTAAAATGGTCCTCGTTAAGTACGCCCCTCTCCCAACACCTCTTGATCCAACTGCCGATACCTCCACCCCCTCCGGGTTATGATTGAAACGTGACGAAACTACCTTTTCTGGGCCACCTCTCTTCTATAAGTCTGTGACCCATTATTTTAAAACACTATATATAAAAAATAAAAATGCATAAAAAACCACACCTACTCACACGGGTCACTCAAGCTAACAGAAAAAAAACTAGAAAAGAAACCTAGTCAGGCAAAATTTACACACATGATTTTATATCACTTATTTTAGAAAAATTATTAATAGATAGATATACCAATGTTCGATTTACTTGTAACTATGTGCCTACTTAAAATTCCTCAAAACTACTCAATACATTTAATTACATTAGGAATTAGGATTTAGACTTTAAAGTACTTAAATATAGTTCAATATATTTCTAATATAGTGATACTTATACTACATACTACTATTGCTGAAAATTCGAATTAACTCAATAGTTATCTGTTACAACTTATAAAGATGCCTAATAATAATATATATAAATTATATAAATTCGTAGTTAAAGTTACATATTTACCAATTAATGTGTTGGTAAATAGAATAACACTTCAACCAAATGCTGTTTAAATATTTTCTAGTATAAATGTAAACTGCAGTCCATACATAATACAGTACAGTATAGAAAAGTATAATATAATACTCGTATACATTAAATGCATAAATCTATGAGAAATATTCAGACTCCGAACATCCTATCACCTAATTTAAATGGTCGTACACGTTTACGCACAAAACAATATTTTTACCTGGGATTTAGGAGAACGATTGAAAACACACGTTTATAGGTAGGTACACATTTTTTTAAATTTTACTTTTGAGTGTCGTTAACTTAACGTTACCCGGGAGACAACACGAGGAATCAACCAATAATTTATTTTTATACTTAAAAATATTTTTATTATTACATATTGTTATATCATTATAGAAAATCATTAGGTCATTCATAATTCATTACAAAGATATTAAATCTATTGAAATTGTTTTTAATTTATTTATCTGGTTTAATTTTTTTCCCACAAAAATATATTCAACATTATTTGGATCTTCTCTTATTAAAAATATTTTTTACATTACTCTTAATAGTGGATATCTTTAAAAAAGTTTTTTTTGAATTTCCATCAAGGTATTATTATATTATACTAAACAATTTGCTTGTATAAAACCGAAAATACTACCACTATTGTAGATAACGCGTATATATATTATGGTGTACCTATACCCAAACGTGTCGTATAATATATGTGTACATTGTGTACCCAAACGTTCTCTGATTTCTCAGGTAAAATCATAAAATAGCTTTTATTCGATGTGCCCAAACGTATTGGCTTTTGGGTTAATGTACCCAATAACGTTCTGCGCCCATTTAAACTCGGCTAAATTTTGAGATTCCGATTAGGTAGAAACCATATTTTATGATTTTCATGTTATGGGTTTAACTAAATTGGTTTAATTTTTAATTGTACCTACAAGTAAAGGCTAAACATTTGACTTTTGCTTTCTCAAAAATAGCTACGTACTTCTGATACATTAAATAATTTATACTTAGCACTTTTAAAAATCCTTACCGGTAACCTTCAGGCTTAAGTTGTTATAACAATTATTAGGTGTACCTACCAATAAAAAAAACTTAAAATAAATATCAATGTACATATTATAATGAATCTTACCTCGCATTGAAGTATTTTGTTCGGTGTAAAAACAATCCTCCTGAACATCTTGAAGGTAGGTCGTTTCGTTTTTAATATTATTCTGAAATAGATTTTTAATTATATTACAATAACTTTAAAATATGACTTTATAATTTACAGATTACGTTAAATGTACTTTATAAATTCGAGAAATTTAAGTAGGTACCAACTTAAATTAAATACAATTATTGTAATTGTTGAAAATAACGTATAAATACAAGTATGATTTATTTTACAAAATTCATATATTAAACAACTAGGAAGTATTAGAGATAACTAAAACCTCGATAACTCGAATTTTTCTTGGTAATTGAAATGTTCTGTTTGGAGGTATACAACTCAAAAAGAAAAAAATACGTAAGTTGAATTTATTTTTATTCCTCTTGAGATTGAGACCAGGGACGGATCCAGGGGGTCTAGTGGCCCAGACCCCCCCCCCCCAGACATATTATTTCCCAAATGTTGTTAATAATTCTACAGATCCTGATATTACTATATTTCAAATCACATGTATATCTGATAACATAATATATTATTACAGGTATCATTCTGGGGTACATAAACTAAGATAGTACTATCTTAGTTTATAATGGAAAGTGCTTCAAGTATTGTAATTTTATATTAACAAAAAGTTGATGGCCCCCTCCCCAGATATTTGCTCAGGATCCGTACCTGTGTTCGAGACTATATACCTGTAGTTACTTGAGAAGAGGGACACCAAATAAATTTAAATTGAACTGAATAATAAGCTAATTACGGATCTTATTATGTTACTAAGTATTTATTTGTAATTAATAGTTAACTTAATTTATTTACTGACTCACGTAGTCACATATTGTTATTCAAGGGTTAGGTGATAAATATAATATAATCATAATCAAAACAATATTACTTTTTAATGGGTAGAGGTTTGATTAAGCAAACAATTGTTTACATTTTTTTTTTAATTTGCACATGCCAGGCAAAATTGTTTATAGAACTACGTAAGAGAATAATAAACTCATAGCTTCCTGGTTGAACAGCTCGGTGCTCTCTGCAGTATAACTGTACAAGCATCATATTTCTTTGAAATAAATAATATAAGTTAAGCCGAAGGCAGCTATTTAAATAAAAAGAGATGTGTTAAAATGTATCAAATGATTTTCTTAATATATACGTATGTTTATAAGTAAACTATTTTATTTCTGTACCTTGGAAATGTATATACATACCTATTTGTTTATTAATAAAATGATGAATTTGTTTTATTTTGTAATTTAATCGTTGGTTAAATTATTTAGAAATATTTCGTATAATAATTTTAGTCATAATAATATATTATATGAAGGTATAAAACTATTATTTAATAATTGTTTATTAGGTACAATTATAGTTTATAAAATATATTAAAATGCTTTTGTCTAAAACAATAAGTACTTCAAAATATTTTGAGAGAGTTACTTATAATTAAACTCCTGACATATTATGAAAGTACGAAAGGTTGGGATAAGATTAACGTCTTTAGCAGTTTAAAGCATTACATATGAGTACATCGATTTTTAATTTTTTAATATCAATAAACAATAAACATTGCAGTTTTTAAATCGACTTGATTATTTAACGATTTTCAGAAGTAAAATAATAAAATATGAAAAAACATGTACTTACACAAATTAATGTATAAAATAAAATATGTATGATTTAAAATTTAAACATTATTTTTAAAAAATCTATAAAAACTATTTAATATTAATTGAATGTTTAATGAAAAAATTATTTATATAAATTTTAATAATCCTATATTCTTTAATTTAAAAGCACATTATACTGCGCATACGAAATATTAATAACGAAGTCATCGTACAAAATGTATAGGTATTATCACTCATTTTAAACTATGTAACACAATAATATGTATACTACTGTAGTACCGTATATACCTCAATAGCATAAAATAAATTGTAAATATTTGCGAATTCGTTGGGACTGCTGTATAATGTTTTCAGTTTATCTCATCATTGAGTTATTATATTAGACCTCTCAAATTTGAAGTCAAAAATAAATAATATTAAGTAGATATATACGAATAAAAACAATTGTGAGCAAAGCAGACAGGTGAATCAGTATCAGCTATTTCTCTAAGAATATTTGATACATTTATAATAAATATATATTACTTTGAGTGATTAATTTTTCTATTAATAGGTCCTTCAAAATCAATGGTTATTACTTATTAGCCTTCTTTTGCTTAAAATAAATACAAGTTGTATTATAACATAATATCTATACTAATTATAGTAATTACCAGAACCAACACTTGTATGCATTTGCATATTTTTATTGGTTGGTCAAAAAAATAGCTAGTTTATACCAAAATTTGTTTCATAACCTAACAATTCTGTATTACTAATTAGTAATTACTATTATAGATTTATAGCTATTTACTAATTATAAGTAATAACTAATAAGTCAATACACCGATGTACCTACCGTATATAGAATGGTGTGAATAGGTTCGTAGTATAAATAGCTTAAAATTAGTCTAAATATTATTATAAACATAATCTAAACATTTCATTGTGTATGTCAAATAATTATTTATGATTATTTATGATTATTAACAGTTTTAAGTCCCCAGCCCATTATACAAATTAAAACCTGTGAAATTTATATCTGTGGTATTAATATTTAAAATTGAATGAATTATTAACTACAAAATAATTTGAAAATGTTCGTGGTTTTGACGAATTTTGTGTCAAAACTTTAACTTTGAACAAAACAATAAAAAAAAATTGCAACAAAATGTTTTTGGTATTTTGTATCTGCTGTTAAAACAATTTATGAAAAATCTTGCATTACGTTTTTAAACTTTCAAACTTAAAATATTAAAAATATTTTTAAAATTATTTCCGAATTAGGAAATAAACTCAGAATTGTTTACTTTTGAACAACAAAGTACATATTATACACCTAGTTAAAATGTTTTACCTTAAGAAACCTCCGTCAAAATTGAATCATTTTTCTATTCCAAAAATGAATTAGTCATCAGACACAAAAAGGACATTGTATAAGGTATAACCAATACATTCATTGTTCCACTCAGAATCTTACATATAGAATACATTCTTCATTTCTTCATTATATTAAATCGTGTAACACATAATAGTATAATATATTTTACTCTAGATTATATTTTAAATTATACAATTGTAAATTTTAATTAAATTAGAAAAATACAAAATGTACTTTACAATTGTATATTATTAATAGCTAAACTTTTCGTTAAAATGTATATACTATAAGATTTTTTTTTAAAATATTTTATTATTAGTATCTATACCTACTATTGTATAGTTGATTACAATGCTTTTATAGAAGAATATTTTTACTTGAGAGTACATTCATATTTTAATCTATTATAAGAAAATAATTTCAAAAATGTAGTAGCTACTTAAATAGATAAATAGATGGACAGAATTAGTGAAGGTTGTTCTCACAATGTTACACAATAGGTAGAAATAGTGTTTGAAATTTGCTGTTAGTAATAATATTTGTATATATATTTTATAAACAACATGACAAAACCTTAGCTCCAATATTATCATTTTCTTAGATCCGGTTACTGTGTATGTAAGTACTATACTGTGTGATTTTTTGATTTATTAATAAACATTAAATATTATCCATTATACACATGAATTGGTATGAGATGTAAATAAAAACATAATATAATATACATGTAAATGTATGCACATTCAAATTTTACTTTGTACATTCTCATACTTTAATAATATAGTGCTCAATAATATTAAAGTAACTTAACTTTAAATAGTTGAAGAAAATGACTAATTTTCCCAGATTTATTGATGAGTTATATATTTATTTACCTAATAACACAACAAAGTTAAAAAGTTACATAGTTTTTTTAAAGTTTTTTCAAGTATAATGCTCTAATTATGTAAACTTTATTTGAGTTTCATAACACCATGAAGAGTTGATCATCATTTTATTTTAAATTTAAAGTGATTATCAACATTTACGTAATAGTCTTATGAAACCTAAATAATAGTTACAGAATTGAGCAAAATTGTATAAAAAATAATTTAAAAACTATGTAATATTTCAAATTTGTTAAGTTACTAGGTAAATTCATGATAAAAGCTTGCCAGGTAAAGCCCCCCCCCTTAAACACGGCAGAGGTGGCGGTATAATTATTTTGTCTTCGCGGTGCCGCCGTGGTGGTGGTTAATTTTGTCCGTTTGACTCATTTTACAGCCTCCACAGCAGCGAAAGAACCTTAAGCCATTTTTTTCATCAAGTTAAAGTTAAGTTCCTTTAATACAAAAATGAACTAATTTCGAATATTAGTTAGTTTCTGAAATTGTCCAAATGTTTAACTTAGCTTGGGACAAATATTATAATTATATAAAGTTATACGTTTAAATAAATATAATAATAAATAGTATAGTATTAAACAACTACTGATAATTTGATCAAATGTTTCAAGCAGGTAGGTAATAAGTAATAACTAACAACCTTAATTTCTTGGAAACGAATTGGAATATTAGAACATAGGTCATAGAATGCCTACAGCAAAGTAAGAAATATACAAACAGTAAAATACTTTATTCGTAAATGTATATCTGTTGGCCGTTATAATAATATTATAGTCGTGGTTAACGTGCATTGCAAGAAATATCACTAATATAAATAATTGATAAGAAATAATATGACAAGAAAAATGTTTTTATCATAAAATTGAAAATGCTGAATATTCAATATTAATAAATTATGATCACGACTATACATACTAATATTCAGTACTCAGCAGTTTTAAAAAACATTTGGATTTTTGGAATAAAAAAAAACTACAAAAAAAACTAGTAACAATATATTGTTTTTAATGAGTTAAATTACTAAGTTATTATGAAATCAAACTAACTAGTCAAGTTAGAAAGTTACTTAAAAGTAACTTTCTTATTTAACTTTAGTTTTAATTTTCTAACTGTATTATATTCTTATTTCTATTATAGTTCTATTGTATGGACCTCTAGTACCTATAACAATTTAGTAGTATTTGTACACTACTACACTATAATACATTTTTTGTGAATTTTTTGCACGAACATGAATATTTTTAAACTGTGTAGGTGGTAAGTGGATATAAAAAGGTTGAGAATCGCTGAGCCTTAATGATTATGTCTATATATGTCGTGCTAAATTAAATCTATTAAAAATGTGATCATAAATATTAAAATATACATATAATATGATTATTATATTTATACACACAAAATAAAATACAATTTTTCAATGATAAATTATGCATTTTTAATGAGGTAATCTTTTAGTTCGTTGTTTATAATGTTTATAATAATAGATCAACCATAAAAAACTTTGTACAGTGAGTGCATTATGGTTTTAATGATATATCATGATATCTATGTCACGTGCGCTATAGCACGAATTTTCAGAAAATAATGTCGACCGTACGCTTTGAACAAATTGAAAAAAAAATGTATACTCCTGGCTAACATATTTGGATAGGACGTTTCGTAATAGACACAATGTGATGATGTCACTGCTGTAATATGAATTGTATTGTGTGTCTAACAAGTCATACTCGCACGCAGCTAAATTTTTTCATAGAAAACTGAACGAAAACCATTTCTAAAATTAGGTCCATTTGAACTCTATATACGTTTTATTTTGGAATAATTTCAATAACAACCCATCAATTTAATTGTTACTAAAATACACTACGTTATCGGTTCTTTCACTCTATTTTTAAGATATCGAATGCAAAAAACATGAGATTATCGATAAGAAAATAGGAAATAATATGTAAACGTTGATAATATTATGGCGGTTAGTTTATTTTGATTTTCCTTTTCTAATTACGCATCAAGGTTTTACAGTTTGAAATACATTTTAATGAAGTTAAATTATTAGTAACGCCACTAAAACCATCTTTTGATTTTACCAGAAATATAATATAATGTGAGGACATATTAAGGATATTGGATGATATACGGGTAAGATACATATAATATATAATAATATAAATACATTAGGTATAATTGTATAAACATTAAAAATAAAGAAAAAAATACATATATGTACTATAACCATCTTTTAAGTTATTTACATTGTTTAATCTATACAATATTATTATTATAATATGAGCTAATGAATATTGACGGTAGGTACTAGGTAGGCACCTCGTATTTATAATGATTGTGTTTGATTATTAATATCAACATTTTAATTTATTATCAGTAGAAAAATTATCTATTTATTGTTATTATTAGGTATAGCGTACAATATTTTATTTAAAATTACATTTTTCGCATTCTACAACCTAATATGAATATCATTTTGCGTTGTAACAAACGTCAAATTGTATTCTCGCACTTACAACTGTCATACATACAGGTACAACTATTTTTAACTAAAAAATATACCGACCTACTGTCTATTATGCTACAACCTGCTTCATAAATGTAACAAATAAAAACAATGAAAACTAAAAAAAAAACCATAGAATAAAACATTTATATAGGTAGGTACCAAAATATAGGTAAGTATAGGTAAGTTAATCAAAAAAATATCTTGTACAGTATATACTAAGAAGTATATACTATACATACATCTTGAAAACTAATATTTTTCCATACAAGATATTTTTTGATTTTTAATAACTGAACAAGAATTTCAAGAATTTTCTAAGAAAAGTATAACTATTGAACAAAGACATTCAGTATTAATCACTGTACCTACTATTATCAACAAATAAAAATATATTTTACAAACTAATATTTACATAGACATAGGTACACGAATCTCATTTACAACTATAGCCTATAGGTATCTAGAACGCAACCATTCGAAGATTATAAACATACATATTATATAGCCGTACCCATCTACTAATATTTTAGTTAATATCCAATAACACTTCGTTACATTTAGAGTTTATATAGTTAACTACTTAACTAGTTAAGTGTCGTACCAATGTTATATGTTTGTAAAATATGATCTACTGAGCGTTATGACTTTAATTAGTATAGGTACTTACTCGGTCTTTGGAGTGTGTGTCAAAGTTGTAGTTCTCTGCAGTTGTACCGGCCAAATCGCCGGAGCCCGAAAAGTAGCTCATATAAAATACTCCTGAGGTGTTCAAATCTCTCGAATTGAGCCCGAAAGCTGCGCGATTACCGGGATGGGGGGGGGGGGGGTAAACTGATATTATAATATAATAATATAATAAGATATATATTTATAAAGAAATTATGTATAAAGAACGTACAAAATCCGGCCAACTGCTCAGTGTGATCCGGCTTGGACGTATTATATATTTAAATATATACCTAAGTATATACGATGTATAAGTAGGTATAATATTACCTAAGTATACCAGCTATTGAAGGTACAGGTAATAGATAATGATCATTGTTTGCAACGCGTAGGGTCCGTGACCGCAGATGCTAAAGCTGTTATTATCAGAAGATCCATTTCGTCGTGAAGGGCGGGTCGAATTTGCGGCGTTCGAAAGTCGTTAAAAATATACACCACTGGTAACCAAACGGACGCAGGATATACCACGAATACGCAACGGGATTAACTGGCGGTCACACTTTCGTCGAGAAACGGAAATATCTGACTGAAACCTACGGCGGTGGCGTGGTGTGGAGGAGGAGAAGTCGTCACTGATCGTAGCTCGTTGTGGATATAGTGGTGGTGGTGGCGGCGACGGCGGCGATTAACCTCGGCGGGTGGACTCGTTACCGCGAAGACTTCACCAGGGTGAGTGAGCGGGTGCACGTTCTCGCCGAGCGACTGTGCCTACACACACTGCCTGCGCCGGGCACGCACTCATTGGGCGAGACCCCGCGCTGACGTCACCGCCCACCAGACTGGACATTGGCAGCGGCGGCGTCGACGCCCCGGCGGACGACCGCGTCCACGACGACGACCCACCGTGGTGCGTGCGTGCGTGCGACCGACCATCTGAGTCGGCATAATTATTTAGGCTATACGCGGTCTGTCTCACTCACCACAATATATGCGTACGTACACACATTTTTTCGATATTTTTTTCCCCCGTTTACTAGTTCCCTATACCTACTTTACATTTGTAATAACTAATAACGATTAAAATAATATATGTTGTACTTTATAGTTGAATACAAGATTTTAATTAATATGCAACAAGTATAATATTATTTTTTGTATTTATATTTATACAATATACCAGGTACCTACCTAAGTATATTATGTAGCTATATATAGATGACTTACAGTGCACCCTAAACCCCTATCATCGATTTACGTAAGTACCTACATAGTACATATATATACTTATATGTAAGATATATACATTACATATTTATCTCACACATACTTAGTGGCTAGTACACATATAACAAAATATTTGAAACAAATCGACCCCTTGGGATTTAGCACAGAAATCTCGCATGAGACATGTTCACATTTGTTGATACATAGTGGAGTACCCTGGAAGGGCTAAGGCCCCCCATTGGCCATGTTATGGTATAATTCTTATATAATAAAAGGCAAAGTGTACAGACCATGATATTTCTGAAAACGATTTTATATCAATATTATTTATAGGGAATAGAGATTATTATTGTTACCGAGATACAGTAATAACGGCCTAGTATAAGGTAATAGATATCAAATTCTGATTTACACTGTGTAGTCCCCCTCCCCCCATAGAAGAATCCTGGCTACGCCACTGCTTAAATAGTCTCTATATGATGTATACATTACATATATAAATTTTAGGCTATAAAAATATGACATAAAATGGATAGATAAATATAAATTGTAGGTATTATTGTATTAATGTATTATAAATGTATTCATGTTTAATATATATGGTGTGCGAGTGTTCACTATTCATCAATCAGTCACTAATTGGAAGACACTATTTTTTATCTAATATCTAATGATGAGCCACCACCAGGTACATAATACCTATAAAAAAGTTTGCTACAATGATCTCTACTTGTATGCAAATCAGTTATAACTGCAAATGTAGAACAATCAAAATACGTAAATAGATACCTCATACCTACAATACTTTTCCTTTAGTTCGAAAAATAATATATAATACAACAAATTAGATTAGATATATACAATAGAGTAAGAACAATTTGGTCAGAAAAGAAATAAGTATTAAGTACCTAACTGTTATCTGTTAATCTACAGTCAGTATCCACGTAGGTAATTGATACATTTGCTTAGTCGTGAATATGGCAATGAGGTCATTTCAGTATTTTGTTAGGATGTACTTATATCATGTTTTTAAATTTAGATTATATTAATTCTAGTTTTTATTTATTTTAGTTTTGGAAAAAATAGAAATATTTTAATAATCAAAAGACGTAAATTATTATGTTAATAATATAAATATACCTATTAGCTACGTATAAACGCATAAAGAATACATATAGCGGAAATTGTTGTTAATTCGACAATTTAAAATGCTACTACCTTTATATAATAAGGATTGAAACAAAGTGGTATCGGTAATATTCGGTATATTACTTGTAAGTTATAAGTTAATATAGTTGTAAATTATAATATATAGCATTTTTGCATTGCTACAAAAAAATAGAGCTTATCAACAGACACAAATTACGCTACTATTCCAGCTGAATATCCCAATCAGTTGCCAATTTGTTACAAAAGGTTACTTAGGTACCTATATATTTAAATTATTTAGATATATTCATTGGTACCTTACCTATAGATTTTAAAAGCAATCTTTCTTTCCATTGTATACAGACTAAGGATATACATAGTACTGTTACCCTCAATTTTGTGTTATATATTATATACTTATCTAAGCGACTTTGGTTTTATAACTTGAAAACCCTATTCCTACTCCTAAAGCTAAAACCTACTACACGAGTTAACATAATGATTCGCCAAACATGCTCACCCCTTTTTTTCTTTAATGCATAGTTACTCCAAATCTGATATTTGAAATGTTCAAATATACTTAAAGATCACATTTAAAAGTGTTTGAAATTTTTAGTACTATTTAAGGAGTGTCCTATAGAGATACAGACTTGGTTTTTTTTTTAAAATAAGAACCCCTACATTTACCTTCTATAAATTATTAAATGGATAATTGTTCTCAAAAATGATTTGATTTACCTGCAAAATCAAACTTTGAACGAGTATTTTTTAGTTATTTAAATGGCCCTAAGAAAATAAATACTAGATGTCTAGTTCCAATATTACATCTACTTAAATTGTTGTAAAACCATTTTTAAGGACTATTATCCTTATTAGTACAAACTACAAACATTTCAACAACTAAAAAACTGTTATACTTGATCGAATTTTGAATTAAGTACATATAAATGTTTAAATGTTATAAAAAATTGTCTATTAAATAATTTACCGTGAAAAAAAGCATTCTCATTTAAAAAAAAAAAATAGAACTTTGTGTCACCACAACACTCTTCAAATAATATAAGAATCTCAAGAATTTGAAAATTAGGTGTATAGATTGCCTAATATCTAATACAGCTATACGTAAATGTAAACTGAGTCAAAATTGTTTTTAATGCTACGAAACATTTAACACTATCCAAATTCCAAAGGATAAAATCACGACAAACGGAGTTAAACAGTTTTATTATACGTATCTACTAGTATGTCACACCTTTCAAAAATGTTTCGTTTTTTAATTTCATTACATTTAAAGCCATATATTTATTAAGCACAATGTAACTTAAAGGTTTCAAGACTGAGTGCATCTGTGCATGGACTAGAATAGTTGGTCCACTCCACTCTACTCTATAATACCTAACTAAAAACTATGTTTATTTAATATTTTAATTAGATACCAGACATTTAGACATTTAGTAAACTATATTACACATTTTGCTATTTTTGTATTTTCAAACTTGTTTTAGCATCTTTTTAGTTTTAACACAATAAGATATTCATGTTTTGGTTGAATCGGGGTCGACTTTTTATTGGTGCATGCCAAGACCAACTTTTATTTTCCATACCTACATATTAAATAATTAAATTCTTAAGAATTATTTTAATCACAAAAATATGTTTTTTTTTAAATTCATTTATGTTTTTGATATATAAGTGCTTGGTGCTCTATTATTATTTGAATAAGTACAGATTTTATGTATACCACACATACATTCAAAGCAAAAAATACAATAACCAGTATGGTATAATCATATAACGAAGGTTAGAGAAATATTGTTAGAAAACCATTATTTATTATTGTTTACGCCAAGTGATAGTTTATAAGATATGATTCAGATAGGATAAAACTAATTTTATTGGTTCATTTTAACATTTATATGTTAAACCTAGATTATTTATAGAAAATTACAAATATTTGTATAATTGACCTAGTTTGCAGTAATTTGACCTAATTGTTGATTGCAAAACAGTGTATACGATTACTTTAATTTGAAACTGACAAAAAAAATTAGAACTAAAAAAAATAATCAACAATAACAGAGCCTTGTAGAGTATTGTGATGCGAAGATTTTTGTCCGATGACACACTAACCTAGTTGTTGGACAAACCATATACATGTTATTCTTTATATGTGTGTAAGCCTATTTTAATTTTATCGCTAAATCAGCGAAATATTTCTATGTATTCTAATAACGCTATGTCAGTTTTTAATTTAAAACCTTCAATGTGTTGCTATTCAAATTATACATTGCGGGTGTTAATTTTTGTAATATATAATATATTATTATCACACTGTACAGTGTACAGTAATAGTTGTCGAGTTAAATAAAAGTTCTACAGCTTCTAGTAAAGATTCTATGAAAATTGGTCTGTTGATTATGTTGTAGCAATTAAATGTAGCTATATATACTACATAGGTATTCATTCAATTAACAATAGGGCTATTAGTCATTACTCATTCATTTATATTATTCAAGTTTAACGAGTTTCCATTTCAAACAGTTACCCTCATCCTTCACTCTAAAGCGTAAATGTTACCGAATTTTTAACCTGCAGATATATACAGTGGTCAAAACTCGAATTATAAAAATAAAATCAAGACGTAATGACCTCGTATGGCTCATTATGCTATCTGTGAGAACGATATTAAAAATCAGCATATTGATTATCACTACATTATACATTCATTTTAAAATTTTATAGATTATTGAATATTTGCATAACACACAGGCGACAACGCAATACCTTGGATAAGACAATTACAGACGAGGTGAGTAGCTATAGCTGCAACTTGCTTTCGTGGTTTCAACAGTATCTATTACACGGCTTTTTTTAAAGTTTTGAACGAATTATTTATCAAGTATATTTTTGTAATATATTCAGACCACGAGACACGATGTTAGATAAGGTATTACTTAACTATTATTATACACACATAAATATTAAGTACACCTTATTACACTATATGCATAACAATATAGAGATGGGGCGTACTTAGACTGTGTTTCAAGTGGGGCCAACCCATTTTAATTCAACAAATGTGATGAATTGTAATCATATGGAACATGGACAAAACGTATTCATTTTTATTATATTTTAAAAATGTTCAAAGGTTAGGGAAGGCTGAAAGAGGCAACTGCAACCCTCTCTACGAGAACGCGCCTGCAGTAGAGTACCTACCAAATGAGGTCTGTATACCGTGTTGGTTTAATCGCAGGTTTTTTTGCCATACCTTATTTGATATAATTATTATTTTTCTTTGAGCATCAAATTACAAATTTGTTGGTTAAAGCGTCTGATTTTTTCGAGATACTGTGCTGCAGAAGTTACATAATACCTAAGTGAATGATTCATCATAAATAGCTAATATATAAGTTACTTCTTAAAAAGTAAGTAGCCAAGTAGGTATTCGTCTCTTGAAAACATCAATGACTGTTGTACGTATAATTGCAGCCAAACCAACTCCGTATACAATTATAAGCTACATAAAGTTAGGCACTTTTAATAATTGTTTGTTTTCAGCCAGAGGTGTAGCTACACGCTGGGGCTAAGGGGATGAAGTTCCTCTCTTATAATTTGTTTTTCTCCACATATGCCTTGCCTGCATCAGTTACCTATATTAACAAATTTAAATTCAATTCAATTCAATTGCTTATAACATTTGCACTTGTCTATATATATATTTTGTATAGGTACCACATGACTTAAGATATATTTTTTGACTATATCTTAAATCTTGGTTTATATTATTGTTAAGCCAATAAGGAATTTATAATGTAATTAATGCACTAAAATTTATGTCTTGTTGTAAGAGAAAATATATTTTTATTTTATCAAAATTAAGTGGAATGATAACAATATTAAATATCATATTCCCCCTCCCCCAATTACCATTAAAAAAATATTTCTCCCTAACGTAAAAAAAGTCTGGTGCCACCACTGTGGAAAGCTAATAAAAAAAAGATAGGGACCTAGACTACCTGTTGAAGGTTACAGCGGTGAACGGTCACGTCTGATCCAGTGGTATCACATAATAAATTTAATCGTTCTATCTAGTCAGACCAGACGTGTCTCGTTTTTCACCAATCTTAAATATATTATAAAATGTATATAATGTAGATAAATTATATAGGTATTGTAACTTGCAATAGTAAAGTTGTTATATGAGCCGAGTCTATGGAAAATACACATTATTGCCTCTAATCCTAGACCAGACCTAGCTTTGCACATTGTTCCAGACGAAATTTTGAACACATTTACTACTATCGAAAGGAAATTATGTTTAAAACTTTAATTTAAATATAATAAAATGTGTTCGATTTTTTTTCTTACAATGGTATCGTGAATAATTGTATATAATCTAAATTTTGGTAATCTATAATGTTACCGTGGTGTGGGACATAGCCCCTCCATGACTATGTGAGCGGTTTATAATTGTAGCACCCCCAAGAAAGATTTGAATTCTAGTTGCGTCACTGGCTTTGTACAAAACATATTTCCGCATTGCTTTAAACAACAATATACAAATATAATTAATAAATTATGAGTTGGGCAGTAGAAGTATGAGTATATTTTAAGAAGACGATGAGACACCACGGTTTGGTTCATTGAATAATTCACACGCGTATGGTGACTGTGTAAAGAGAGACATAGCAAAAACAAGTTGACGTAAATCTGTCATAAATTATTGGGATTATTGAGATAAAACACCTACTAAAAAAGTAAAGCAAACAATATTTTCAAGGGCATCTTCTATAGAGTTCTAGCATTTTTTTGAAATATGTATAAATTAATAAAAAAAAGTCAGACAGATATAGTGATATACATTATACAGGGTGATTCACCAAACATGTGCTCAACTCATTTTTATCACATTCCTATTGATAATATATAATATACTTAAATTTTGAATTTTGGAAAGTAAAGTAGGTATTCAGAGTGTATTAAAATGAATAAAATATATCAAACAAGTTAGATACGTAATTTATTTGTTTTATATTCGTATGTACAACTATAGACATTTTTCTGTGGGGGGGGGGCTACAGTTGTATCAACAGCTCAGACCCTAATAATTTAGTTTTTAAATGATTAATACTGGGGAGGTCTAGGCCCCTCAACCCCCCCTGGTTGAGCCTATTTTTATATTTTAAAATTGGTGTTGTCAACACATTTTCAAACAGAAAAGAAAGTTATTACTACTAAATACTAATTATAAATGTATAGTAATTAACATCGGAGATCAAAAAAAAGTTAATCAGCCTAAGAGTTTGGATGTTAGGTATACAGAGCAATTCACCAGGAAAAGAATACTACCCCATATTTATATATAGTGTATATTAAAATATGTAATTTATTATGTATGCACATAATATTATGTTATGGTTGCATTAAAAAAAATCCGCGGTCCTAACTAGCTCGAATAATCGAAGTAAGACTTATATTGTAGCATATCAAAAATACTAAATGTAGTATCTTTGAAATTATGTACCTAAGTGATATGGCTTATATTGTTATTTTATTAACACAAAGAAATTGCTAAAAAATATTTCGACTAATTTTATTCTATTTACTCCAAAAACTTATTCACGCCTTTAAACAGCACATGGCATGGATTAATTAGTTAGTAACCATAATATTATAATTATTATTTATTACTCATACTGTTTTTGGCTAAAAGAATTCAACATATAGGCACCGAACTTTTAATAGAAAAATAAATTACCAATGTAAAAAAATTGGAAAATATCCTCAAAAATTGAGGACCCAAAATCGTTTTCGTTTGTACCCTAAAATGGTAATAAATGATGATTTATAATTGAAATATTGAATTAAAATTTAACACATCCATTGCGGTGATAAATGACCTAAGTAAGTACTCAACATGACGAAAGTAAACTCGAAACTAACAATTTTACAGCAAACAGACTTTACTGATTTTTTATGGGCACCTATTAAACCAATCATATTCATATATAATAATAGCTAATGAATCCAGCCATAGAAACAACTTCTAGGTTTATTATTTGTGTTGTTTACTAATATTATTGTAGGTACCCTTGTGGCTATATCGTATACGCGAATACGTGAATAGTGCCTAATACCTATAATAATATAATAGGTAATAATATTATTATCGTATATTAAAATAGTAAACACTAAAAATTAAGGATACAACATACCATATTTAAGTTAGTTATATCCATCAATATAAATTGTACTCAACATTTTGAAGATAGATAAGAAATAGCTTGTACCTACAACTGGCTACGCCTTATTAATAAAGCAAATGAATCATTAAATAATTTAATTTGGTGAATGTGGCAACGTTGTAATGCAATTTAATATTCATTAAGTGTACACAATAGCATCAAACATTTAGCTTATTTGCAGTATATGCAATAACTTGGACAAAACTAGACATTTTTTATAAGAAATGAGGGCGGCAGGAGTAGGGGTTGAGCAGTATATAAAATATTTCCTCATAATTTATGAGCCAAAATATGTTTAATTTAGTTATCAATGTATGTCATGTGTGCTCTACGGCAGTCTTTTGTCTACTTGTAGGTATACTCTTAGAAACTATATAAATATGAAGTACGAGTGTACCTACTAATACCGATTTTAAAAATGCATAAATTAGTGATTTTATTATTTTAACAAAATTATAGGTATACAGTATACTGTTGAAACTTGTATTTAAACATATATAATTTTTTATAATAGAAATTATCTTATAATTTTCTTAAATCTATATGACAATTTATTATTATAGATAGTGGCGTAGTCAGGATTTCTAAAAAGGAAAGGGGGGTACAATAAAAATATAGGTTACATGGGTATACTATTCGATCATTAATAATATAATTTTTGGTTATTCCTAATATCAATATTTTAAATTATGATAAATATTAAAAATACAAACTTTGTTTATAAATTTATTAATAAGAATTTTTTTATGAAATTATTGAATTTATTAATTTTATTTGCTAGTTCGTCTAATACTTGGTTTGCAGTTATATTTATTACCCCGCGATAAACAGCCATTAGTGGCAAATCAATTGATAACATAATATTTACAAATAAGCATTAAATTGACATTTCAAACATAGGTACTTTGAATTTAACTATAAAAGAAATGAACAAAACCTAGTTTCAAAATATTATATAAGACATGTTTTATGTTTGAATGTTTGAACTGCTAAGTAGGATCCCTGAAAACGCTGTATATTTTTCATCATAACGACTTTAGCTACTGACGAAATTGAAGGTATTTCTAGTAGTTTGATTTAAAAATGTAAAGCATTTGATTTGGCAAAGAAGTTTACTTTACATTTATATTTTTAATACTCATTCCAATTACACACATTCTTCCTGCCGAAAGCACACAAAAGCACATATAATATAAGCAGTATAATTACCACACCTATTACCTTAGTATTTCTTAAATATACAAAGTTGTATGAGACAGAATAAGAATATATCCTATAGATAAATAGATTTAATTCTGTGCAAATTTGGTATACTTGATCATTAATATATTTAGAAAAAAAAATACATTTTATATATAATATAGATACGTATAATAATTTTGAAAAAATAATAAAAATCGAAATTTTCTTATGCCTGTAAATATCTCAAACATTTTCAAAATATTTTAAAAATTCCAAACATTAACATTCGGGTAAAATTACATGTTCATACCTTTGGTAATTTTTTTAGAGTTTTTAGAAAACTGGTTAGATTAAAGTTAGAATTAAAAACTCTCAAGTTTTTCTTGTTTTTTGTTCGTTTTTCCTAACGTTTTTGAAATGTACTAGACATTTTTTTTATTTTTGAAAAGAGATGCTAAGAAATATGCTAATGTAGAAAATCTAAGCAGTTTTATTTCCCCAAAAGGTGAAACATACACAAAAAAACCACATAATTGGAAAATCAATACATTCATCTATTCACGCAGAATTTAAAATGAACACCTAAATGGCACGACCCTGACAAAATGGGACTTTACTTCAACATCCCTCTACGAATTTGACTGTTCAGTTGTGCCTACTGCCTATGTATGTACACTAATAATGTTAAATTATATTATTATCACCACTGAAGAATAGCCCAACTGATCGTATATAGACACTTAAAAAATCGGAGCCCCTATCGAGGCCTAAACTGCGGTAGAAATATAGTTGCGTTCTTGCCTCACCTTTACGGCCTGTAGAAAATTTTATATTGTCTACAGAATATTATACAGGACTGTATGACTATTGACTATTTCGTATGGGTGATGGGTACATGTAGGTACTATACATGTAAACAAAGGCTGTGTGCGTCTACTGTAGTGCTGTTTTTTGTCCGTTCGTCCAAGTTCATATTCGCACAATCGCACATCACTTAATACCAGTGTTTGGAAAGAACGTCGTTCATGAACGCACGTTCACGCGTTCACGTTCATAAATAGAGAACGATACGTGAACGTCACTCGTATTTTTAAAATAGAACGTGAACGTGAACGGCGTTTATATTTTTAATGAAATTAATCGATTATTAAGAAGTTTAATTTATTTACCATTTAATAAATATATTTTTAAAATATTTTAATCAATCATATTATAATAATATTTTCCATTATAGTTCCTATGATATCGAATTTAAATTTAATTAGTAATTACTGAGAAAAAAAAATTAAATGAACGCCCAATAAATGCGTTCATTTTTTGAATGAACGTGAACGTGAACACGTTCGTTTGAAAAAAACAGGAACGTGAACGCGAACGAGTTCCTTTTTTAAGTACTGAACGTGAACGTGAACGAGTTCATTTTTTTAGTGAACGTTACGAACACTGCTTAATACTATCATTACCCACATTTTATTATTGTACGTATAATATTATTGGTGCAGTTAAAAATATAATTCAATTGAAATTGAGTATTTTTAATGTCGAAATGTGCTTTGCAACTTTTGCATTTAATTGTTTTATGATTACATATTTGATAAATAGTTCAGGATTTTATAGGTTTAACACTGACGACCATTGTGAGTAATATCGTGTTATTATTTTATATTCATGCAAACAGTCCACCAGATGTTCTGCTTAAGTGTCTACGTCACAAACGTATAAATGAGCATACATACGTTATACGTACATACATACATATATACATGCATTTACCATAACACGCATTTTTCGTGATAATCAACACAGTGTCATAACCGATATATTTTTCGGTTATAAAATACAGGAGTATTAAATTGTGAACAAGAATAGTTTTCTCTTTGATTTTCAGCTTCTATTTTTAAATTAATTGTCACTAATTAATATAGTATAATATATTGGTAGGTACTTACATAATATATTAATATGTGATATGCATAAATATGTTTAATACAAGCACAAATCCAACAAACAAATGCGTAACATGTTGATTGTTGTTAATTTTTGTTGAAAATAAACCCAGAACGGGACAGTCGAATTGGCCCTCAATAATAGGAAAATTCAAATCCGATCGTTGAATTGGCTACTAAAACAATAAATAATGTAATTGATTGTCAAAAAAGCACTGTGCAATTACCAAAAAATTGGGTTATTTTTATTATTGTGCATTTCAATGTGGTCACCTTTTATATTGATTTACTTAAAATATCATCTAACTAATAGTAATATCTGACAACATCTGATGCGTATTGCGTATAGATCTTTCCTGGTTTATATTTATACAATATATTAATATGTATATTATACTTCATTATATTTTTATAATAGTTATTACATTACACATACTACGATATTTATATAATTGCGTTAATACTTTTTAGGTATCTTATTCTAATATTATATTATAAGTATAATAGACTTATTTGGAGCCAATACTAAATAGTTAATCAAAGTTTATGAGTCAATTCATATTTAGGTAAATATCGTCTGCCTAGATTTGGGAGCCAATTTAATAGCTTCACCCAAAACTAGATATTATAAATTTATACTGAATCGATAATTTTAGCTGCCCATTGTCTTTCTTGGAATTTTAATGTCATCATTATTATATAATACCTATTACTTATAAACTATAATTCAAGGTAGAAAACATTTTATTTTATTTTGAGTATATAGGTACATGTGAAGATTTTTACACTTTGCTCTGATCCTGCCCTCACACTTAACTCCACGCCTGGTAAAATACTTTTATTGACTACATCTTATCTCACGAAAATATTTATCTTAAAATTAAAGTAATATGTATCATGTGTAACATTCAAATAACCGATTCATAACGAATGTATATACACAAATACGCACAATCATATATAACTATATATAATATACCATATTGTTATACATATATTATTATTATAAGAGCTCAGTCTTTATATTATATGTATATCTTATTTTCGACTGTATGTGTAAGTCGCTTAGTATATATATATACTTACAATAAAAGTTGTTTATTATTGTTAGTGTTACACTATACCACATTTCCCCAGATGTTTCAAATTTCAGAATGTTTGAGGCAATAATTTACAATATACTGCACTTTAAAATTTACATGTTTGTTTAATAAATAATTTACTGACTAATGACTTAAAGAAATTTCTTTATTAATTATGTGAATTATGTGTTTACATTATCCTTGAGCAACTGAGTATAGAATGCTGAATAACGAAAATATATGTTAGTAATGATTTATTTTACTATGGGTACTTAACAAAGGTTCAAGCTATACTTAGTACCTATATACCTACTATTAATGCACAGTCGATTGTAAAGCTACGCCAAGTAGGTAAGTATGGCATGCCGATATAGTGATATGTATACTTATTATTTATTTCAATCGACAATACTCCTGCGACCTGCGAGATGCTATGATAGGTACATGAACATCATAGTATTTGATGAAAAACGATGAAATTAAGAGGACTCGCTCAACATCCTCACTTGTATCACGCCCAGCACTCTACAGTCTGGTAACCAGACTCTGGTTGACAGCGTCTTACAAGACTGTAGAAAATGTACGTTATGTAGTTTCTCTCTGTGTCCGTGTTTAGATGCAGGTGTTTTTTTGAACTAACAAAACTAAACGTGACCTGCTGAACGTCAATGTGTAATGACTAATGAGTAATGAGTAATGAAATGTTATATGTAACCGGAGAGTAAGACGGAGACGTCTGAATTAATGAATTAAATATACGATACAGGTAACTATACACATATATGTAGAATAATACCTATACGACTATGTGGCTATGTTATTGCTGTATAGTTTTTTTTGGTAGTTGTCGTCCGTTAAGTGTTTTCCGCCATCTTATTTACAAAAATATGTTTTTTAAACACATTTCAAAATTGTTATTGTTGATGTTTACGCTAATGGTATAGTGTTAAGGATGGTCATTATATGCACCATACAACACGTATAGATATGCATCGTATGTGATATTGTGATCACTTTATTATTATTTACAACAGCCGTAACATTGTAACAACTATAGACTGTTGGCTGCTGACTGTTTATTAATTTTTTTGTTAAAATGTTCAAGCCTAGTAGGTGCCTATAGAGGTGCTCTTCAAAGTATCTTCAAAGTATATAATATGTTCTCGGAAACTCCTAGTATCTATGTGCACCAATACATTTCTACATGATATCATGTATTATGTGTAAAGGCGAGAGTGTTTCATCAAGGTGGGCGAGGGTGTAATAAAGAACAGAATAATTCATTTCAGGAGCATCCTCAAGAGGTGGCGAAGGGGCAATCACTATAATTCAATTCCACTAAAGATCTAACAACTGTATATGCGGAATAGGTACATTCCGCATATACATGTGATTTGTATATTCATTATTCATCTTACATTATTTAATAACTATTAACAATCAATGATTTATATGAACAATATGAAGCGACAATAAATAATAATATTAACAAAAACCCAACAATTGTTAAGCCTTGTACTAAAAAATAAAGTAGGACCAAGTACTCCAGAGACGGCGGTCCCTATGTATAGGTACGTAGGTACGTTTATTAGTTGATGAAGATGAGCGGTGGTAAACTGATATGTATACAGTTACGCCGAACGACATCTACGTAGTTCGTTAGTTTTTTTACGATTCTCAATAAAATCGTTTTCGCATTATCGTCAGCGAGCACAGCTGACTGCAGAGTAGGTATATAATATTGTATTTGTATATAATTGTTATTAATTATTATGGTGATGGAGTGCGTAGTGCTGATAAGTAGGTAACAACTTCTGGTGAAGACGAAGTAGTACTAGGTACTAGCGTGTTACAAGTTATTAAATTGATTTAATAAGTTATGTTCGGTCAATGCGTATTCCGGACGATAACGGCAGCGGCATCTACCGTCACCGTTTTGAACATTTTAACAAGTACGACAAGAAATAAGTGGTGTATTTAGGATTTTGCTACCCTATAGCCCCTGGGCACAAATTCTTTTAATGCCTCATTCCCAAGACCAGTTTTTTATTGTGCCAATTTTTCTCATCCATAATAAACTTACAACACATTTGTACAATTTGCTGCCCCTCGAAAAGTGCCAAAACCATGGAAATTGCCACCCCCTAAATACGCCACTAGAAGAACCACTCGTTGTTATTACTTATTATACATCTAAGACTTCAAGACATGTTTGCTTTTTTTTATTTGATCAAGTCAACATACTGCTCGTTCAGCCCATGATAGAAATAAGTTATATACCTAACCTAACCCTAGAAATAAGTTATTTCTATCATAGTTCAGCCCACCACACATTTATACCTATTTTAGATTTAGACTTTGTGTTGTCTAATACCTGAGCCGTTTGGGAATTGACGTATTCGTAGGATGGGAATTGGGAGGGGTTTTTGGTAATGCTGTACTGAACGACGTAAATATCGTTCATCTATGAGTCCTTCCAAATCCCAAAATTCAAAAGAAATGAAATTACACGAAAAATTATCCGTCGAGGCGCTAAATGTCTATCGCCAACTATAACTAATTTCACGGATTCCATCATCTTTCTAATTTGATAATTTTTCAGCTGTCTCAAAATGTTTTGTACATTTTGATATTGTCTTATTTAGCATTTGTATTATTATTACTGATATTGTTTATTCTTAATTATACGTAATCTAAACTGTATCCATTACCTATATATATTAACATTTTTATCCTGATAGCCGATAAAGTCTCAGCCCATAAATTTCTAATAATTTAAATAGATATTGTTCCATGTTTGGCATGAACAGGCACGTGCTTGATCATGTCCACTCTCCGATAATTGCGGTTGGCCCGAAAATAGATTATACGCAAATTGTTATCTGCGCGCGTATATCGTGAGCCGATTCTCATTTATGGGACACACGACGAAATAAAGTGACATAATAATATTATACATTTATACATATTACATTATTATTACATTATTACAAGTGACATTCGAGCCTTTTTTTTCCCTCGCTGCACTGGTAACATGTCAAGACTTTCTGTTCGCCGGTCAAACATGAAAATAATAATATACGCGATGACGTTGTGTGATATATACCTTGCTGTAGCGACAAGTCGTGGTCTTTTGGCGGCAATTTCGTTAATTACGTCATTGCGGCCACAGTACCGTTCGGCAACCGTAGTCATGACGAACAGCAATTAATTATTTTTTTGTCATTATCCATATTTATTACAAATAGTAATATAGCTGCTGTTCTTAAACATCGGCGGAAGTCCTACATGTCATCAGTGATGTAGACCATGTAGTGACTAGTGATGGATGTGTCATGTGTTTGGACATTGTAAAAATAGTTTTATATTGTATTATTATGATTATTGATATTAGGGTCCTTATTACGATGAATAAAACAATTAATTATCATATTATACGATCGCACACGATCCCTATTGGCGGTACCCTTTTTACGCTTACGATGTCATGCAAAGGTGTCAAAAAAAAGTTTTCCTGGCTGTTCAAATTAAAGGCTGCTATTTTGATTTAGAACAATCTTAGTGGCACAAAGTAACTTTAATCAAATAAATACGATTGGGAAACATATATTGAATCTGGTTGATCACGTCCACCCTTATGTGATCTTATGGGCTAAGACGCCATCGCCAAATCCTAGGTAAATATTTACTAATGAAAGTCCTAAAAATTAAAAAAAAAAAGAGAAACGCCAGTAAATGTACAAACTATTTGGTAGGATGAACAGACCAATGGTTGAACACTTAAAAATGTGTTTACTATTGAAATGTATTCATAAATTTGTTTTCAGCATTATATTTATATACAGTTTAGACTTGAAAATTGGTACAATTGTTTATTTTTAAACTAACATTAAGACTAGGTACTTACCATATAAAACCAAATTCCTATCAATATTACTAAACATATTAGTTAGTTAAAAAAAATAAGATAAATCCTAGTGATTGAACACATGAAAGATATATGAGACAAGGCTTTAACAGAAAAATAAATATTATAATATAATAAAATAACTAAGGCTTTTGGAGTTGAAAAAAAATCTAATGATTTTAACGATCCAAAAAAGGTTAAGATACTAAATTAAATCGGTTATTTTGTGTTGGCATTCACATCATCACCTCCTACTTGTTTATTTCTGCTAGGGATCGGCACCCGTAAGAAAAAAATGTTACTTATTTTTAAATACTATCCACCGATTTAAAATAAAGTCTTATCTTTTTATATTTTTATATACAGCAAAATAACTTCTGCTATTGTAACATAAGTATGTTTTTGGGCTGTATAGATATTTTTATTTTCTAAAAAAATTTGCGTAACGCTTTGTTGGTTTCCGTAGAAACGAATAAAATGTAAAATTACCTAATTCCCACTATATATACAAATGCATATTATGTATGCATGATTCATACATTTTCTCCGAAATGTAAAATATCTAGAAGCGTGTTACGTTTATGTCACACAATCATTATACTTTAATCAAATTTTTTTTATATTTTATTTCTCATACAAATATGCCAAAGGTAAATGGGCAATCACTTACGTTCATATTAGGTTGGTGATTTCCAAATACTTGGGCAGAGCACTTTTTAACCAACAGAATCATATTATGGCTATCCAAATTTGTGAGATTAAAGTGCCAGCGCCAACTGATAAAAAATGTACTATGGTCTGTGAGTCAACGTACTTGTGAGTACAGAAAAACGTTGACGTGCAGAATTTTATACAAGGATACCTTTTGAATCCAGAATCCAGATGACAGTCGGTAATTATTCACTTTATTTTGGGGTCATATCCCATCCCACAAAGGATTGTCAAACAAGATTTGAGTGGGAGTGATCAAATTCTACCAAGTTTGTATAAGTTCTCCAAATTTTGGGACAATAATTTGTTTATATATAAAATTAAAAATTGTTTAGATTATCTTTATTTTCATATTGTTTTGAACTCAAACTTATTTACCCCATAAAACAAGCATTATGCTTAAAGGGGAGTTACAAACATGTATTTTGCTTATTCTTGTAATAAGCAGTGGGTAATTATTGTGTATTTTTTTTTTTATTGAACAAATAATAGTAATTCAAAGTATTATTTTTATTTAATAAACCCCATTAAGTAGAGTTTGTGGTGAGGTAAATGAGTTATTACTTATTAGTTATTACTTATTAGAATACATTAAAAACCTACATAATATTTTAAATTATAATATTTAAGATATTTATTTCCTAAAAGGTATACAATTATAGCTCAAGTAAGAACCTTATTACAATAGATGTTTTCTTAAATTCATAATTATTCTTATTAACATTATCAAAAATATTTGTTTTTATATAGAGTGGCATAGCGCCATTATAGCATTAAAATTTATTGGACCTAAATAATCTACTAACTTATTTCTTATAGGTATATTCTTTTTTGTGTAACTAAACTAACATGTATCATGTATGACATAATATGGCCGAATTTCCCGTTTATTAACTTTTTTAGTAGTAATTTTACCAGTTATAAATATAACGGAGAACTGCTTGTATAAATATCTGGCAGGTAGAACTCCAAATTGTTTATAATTTGTGGAAGTCGAGCCATCATGGAAGTCCTTTTTTCCTGGGCATATTCTCATTGCATGATTTTGTTGAATTTCAAGTGGTTTTATGCATTATCAGAACATCCACCCTATACTAATAATAATTAATATACCGTATGTATAACAAATATAATATACCAATATACTGGAATGTCGACTTGTTCAGTGCGTTATATACAATGTTCAAAGTTTCAGTAGGTAAGAGTTTATTTAGTTTGAAAAGTTTGCAAATAACAGATCTTAATCTCATAACCACGTTTTCGATATGAATTTTCCACCAAAGATTTTTAGTAAATAATAAGACTTTAATATTTTACAATCGTTACCCTGCTTATTTTTTGGCAGTTACCGACATAATAATTTAAAATTTATATATCGATTATTACAAGAGTGAAAAAAAATATCATCAAACGGTATGTACGTAATATAAATAGAGAAAGCAATAAAAATACTTTTCCCTATATTTAAAATCAGCTTATTATTATTTAGTTCTTTAAAAATTTACTCCAGAGGTGGTTTTGAGATGAACCTCTTCCCATGTGCTTCCATAAAAAAAGAAGGCAGGTGATGTTATCTACATAATAATTATGTTATAATTTGAACATCTATACCTAAATTGCTGATGTTATATTTATGTATAAAATGAATAGAATTATTTAAGGTCCTACTCCATTTATCTACACTACTTGTTTTCTGTTAATTATAGATAGCTTTTGAATCACCTTTCATTTGATATTCCAAAACTAGGCAACATTTTCAGAAGTTTATCGTGATTAACCGTGTTAAACGCTTTTGCTAGATCTAAGAAAACTGCAATTACTTTTTTATTACTGTCTAATTCTTTTTATAAAAAATTGATCGCCGCAAAGAGCACTCCAGTCATAATACTTCTACAGTTCTACCCAGTCAAAAACTAAATTGATTTTTTGATAGTATCTAATTCATTAGTTTCTAGAAAAGATAAGTAAGTCTGACTTTAATTCATTTTTCGAAAATTGTTGAGAAGTTGCAAAGCATAGATATCGGTCTATAGTTCGTCAAATTTTTAATTACCTACCTACCTGTTTATAGAGTGGTTTGACAATCGCGAGTTTAAATTCATCCGGAAAAACGCCCTGTTCTATAGGCATACATTTAGCTTATAGATAAGAGGGTATACAATACAAAGAGCTGTATGCTTTAAAAGTTTAACTAATATTTTATGAAATTCGACTGCAGTATTACCTTTGAAATTATTTATGATTTTTTAGGACCTCAGTTTTTTCTATTTTCTGATTAAAAGAAAAAAATGATTCTTTGTCATCATATAGTTATGCAAACTGTTTTTGAATTTAGTTGCTAGGTCTTTCCCAACACTGATGACAAATGAATTAAAAATACTTGCTGTGTTCTAAGGATATTTTTGGGGGTTAATTAATTGACTGTTAGTTTTGAATATCTCATTGTTTATGTTATTTTCGCTCCTGTTAAATTGTTTATTAATTTCAAGTAAGCTTAGGATGAGTAACTGTTCTATAGAATTTTAACTTGTAAATATTTATTTTCTTAGCTCTTATAGAATTGAAGTAAATTTATTTCAATATTTAATGTAATAAGCACTCAAATTTAAATTGTTAGGATGGTTTTTTGACCATTTTAGAAATATCATTTTTATGACTTGGCGAAATTAACAATCCATTTGTCATCCATTCGTTGATGTTTTTTTTAAAAATGAATCTTAATTTCATAGCTGGCATTTTCAATATACTATAGTAACTTTGAATAAGATATACAATATAATTCATTAATATTAGATGTACAATTAAAATCAGGCCAATTTTGTTGACTTAAAAAACTATATAAGAGGTCACAGCTAGTTAATACTATTTTTTATAATTGTATCATCATAATTGCCTTGCTATTGGTAATGTACCAAATATAGATAAATGGTATGTGATGTGTGATTGTATAACACCCTCTTCAATTAGATTTAAATTCGATTTTTGAGTTTTGATAAAAATATGATTCAAACACGAGTAATTGCCTGTTGGAGTCAATTTAGTTTATATATTTATGTTATATATAATATGATTTAAACCCATGTTCGGCTAACATGTCTAGATATACCTAATCATTAGTTGTATTCCCTATAATATTTATGTTCATATCTAAAATTAATGAGTACCCCTTATCTGAATTGTCTATATCAAAAATATTACGTAAGTTTACCATAAAGCCGCGAGTGTTACTTGTAGGTGTTCCATAATAACGCAGTAAATTACCAAAGGTATGTTATTTATAGGTACATAGTGGCAGTTTTAAGATCAAGATCAACAGAGCCAAATTCATATAAATTTGCCATTAAGCCACAAAAATTATTACATTATATCAATTTGGTTTTGTTTGGTTGATGAAAAATATGTACTATAACTTACAATAGTAAATACAATACTTAACATGCAGGTCTCCACACTATGCCATGTTTCAGTTAAGATGTATTGTTTTGCTAAATAAATTATTGTAATAAATTTATAATTATTACATACAAATTTGATTGGGATAATCGTAACTTCGAATTTAAAAAAAAAATAAATGATAAACAATTTTAGTAATAATTTTCTTAGGTAGTTAGGCCTTAGGTAGGTAATATATTCTCAAAAATACCTATATCACTTTAATAATAATATTGAGTACATTATTATAATTTATGGGTACTATATAATGTGGAGTATAGTATAATGTATCTAATATTATATTATATTTAATGATAACATTATAAAAATTAACAATAATTCATAATTAATATTATTTTCGACCATATAACTTAGTTATATTGGTCGAAGAATATTATGACGAAGGCACAACTGCACAAGGTGTAAATATAATATTATATTATGTATTCGATGGTCGCATTGGTTGGATGCACTGCGAATAAAATCCCCTCTCGTGAATAAACTGTTGATAGTCAATTATTATTATTGTGTCCTTGTTATCATGTAAAATAACTTCAAATCTCCAAATAATATGTAGCATCCTGCATTCCTGTCTATAATAGTACATTCACATATTTTCACTTTTTTACGTTGAAGCCTAAATTCTCCAGATTTCATTCATTCGTTATCAACAAAAGTTTTATTGACCCATTGTAATATTATCTGATTGTTAAAAAAAATTTGATATAATTAATTATTATCGTTTTCAATATTGTCCTGTGGTATTACGTTTTGATTTTTTTAACACTACCATAAGATATTAAGATATTAAATAATATTTAGACTGCATTCTACGACTTTTGATTTCAATCAACTTTAAACAAAACAAGTAATTGATATTGTTTTAAGGAATTTATTTATCTTTTTAAATATTATTCTTACTTATTACATAATCCACAATATACATTTTATATTTAACTTTTTGATGTATCAAAAAACATTTTCATTGTATGACTTTTTTCTAACAGACACCAATATGGTGAAATTGTTTGCTATGAGTGTATTGTACAAAGGATCTAATGATTCAACGCTATTGAAATCTGCATTTGAACTGCAGTCATTTGGTTACTTTCAACGTAAAAGTGTGCAGGAATTCATGGGATTTGTAACTAAAACCATAGTGGAACGTACAGCGAGTGCTGCAAGGCAATCTGTAAAGGAAAAAGGTTTGAATCTGTAAATCCTACTAACAAAATTATATAGATTATTTGTGTTTATTAATTTTTAGAGTATATGTGTCATGTTTATGTACGGGCGGATAATTTGGCTGGTGTTCTAATATCCGATGATGAATATCCTCATAGAGTTGCTCATACACTTCTAACAAAGGTAAACTCATGACAAAATAAATGGTTATTGTGACAACATGGTGAAACTCAAATGCAATATTAGGAAAATAGTAAGAGTCTTTCATCACTTTTTATTGGTGGTTGAAATCCTATAATATTGTATTATATATTATAATAAAGTATAAGCTGATCAAAAGTTATGGAAGTCTCCCAACCTTTTATGCACGTAACTGAACAAAATTTAATTTGTTGTAAATTGTGATCATAACTATAACTTATCACCTACAGTCTTTTAAGTATAAAAATATAGGAAACTACATAATATGATCCTTATGTAAAAACATATTTCAATTATGTACTCTTAATTTTTTACTTCTCTTTTAACGTTAAGTTATATGAATGGAGGTATACATAAAACAAAATTGTCATTAATATTATCAATAAATAAGCAAATAAATTCAGTTTACCATTATTTACTCAATATTTCTAATTGAAAAACTATGATTGAGATTATTGAATAATTATGTAATATTTTTGAGTTATAATAATTTGAAGTTGTTTATTAGTTTTTACTTAAATTTACTTCATCTGAAGTGAACACTAGTTGCTTGTGAATAATACAGTACGTTCTAACAGTTCTATAAGATGAAAATGTGTCACTATTGCCTTGATGTCTATATTTAACTTATTATCTTCCTAATTAAATATAAATGTTTTTTTAATTTAGGCATTAGATGAATTTTCTGCAAAAGTTCCATCTCATAGTTGGCCAAAACTTAATGAAACACAGGTTACATTCAATGAACTGAATGCTATGTTAGCCAAGTATCAAAATCCCAAAGAGGCTGATGCTATGACAAAAATTCAACAAGATCTAGATGACACAAAAATAATTTTGGTAATCTTTTATTTTTAATACTTACTACTAAACTTAACATTTTCAATAGTTTTAAGTATAGATAAAAAAAATAGAATTTAATTATTTAGTTGATAATTTTTTATCATTACAACTACCTTTTATTGAATAAGACAAATGCAGTGTTTTCTACATAATTTCCGATGCTAAATAACATCTTCCTAATTAATAAAAATAAAAATCTATCATACCTTTGCTTCAAACTAAAACTGTATAGAAAAAGTATTCCTTCTTACTTTTCAGTTCTATAAATTATTTCTGAATGATTTTGTCCTTTGCACCATCCTTAATAATCTGTGACATTTCTCACATTATTTTGAATAATGTAAATAAAAATAATTTTGATAAATTGAATGTTTACACTTTATGATTTTATTTAATAGTTAATTTTTTAAACTCATTATTTAATGTATAGTAAAAACAATACTTTTTAAATTCTTGAATAAAACATATATACCAAAATACTATACATTTTAGTCATTGATACTCAATATATAATATAATTTTTTTACAAATACAATTAAAAATAATAAAATAATATTCTAAATAAATTTAATTAAAATCAATTGCAACTTTTTGTTACAGTTTTTAATTTTTTTTGAACCAAAATTTGTATTAAATAATTATTGGTTTTAATGAAATTATTAAAAGTATGAAACAATGATTTTTATTCTTGAAAAATACAACGTTGTCAATAAGACTGTGATGCGACTAATAATTTAATATATATTGTCGGGTTAATGTCTTTTTCAATGTTTCATAGTCCATATAATCAATCTCCCGAACTAAATTAGTTATTTGATATTTTTTTTTATGAACTTCATTTTATTAATTTGTCGATACTAGTAATATTATGCCTAACAAAATCTAAAAAAATTTTTTTTTAAATCAAAATCATAATAATGAACATTTTAATATTATATAATAATTACTAAAGTCTAAAACTATATTTCAGCATAGTACAATTGAAGCCGTTTTGGAACGTGGTGAAAAACTTGATGACCTGGTTGCCAAATCCGAAGGCTTAAGTATGCAGTCCAAAGCATTTTATAAAACTGCTAAGAAAACGAATGCATGTTGTCGGATGTAATGAATTTGATTATTACTACCAATATGACAACTGGTTTTAAGTATAAATAATTTTTTACTCAGTTAGTCAACAAAAATGTGACTACTTATAAGGATATAAAAAAACAATATTAAGGCTTATTTATTATTACATTCCGATCCCTTCCCAATTTATATTTTATACTGTAATAATCGGAGAAAAAAGTGTACTCATTAATTTTTATCCACAATTGGGGACATGATCAATATTTTATAATAAACTGGATATAAAATTTATTTTTTAACACAAAAAAAAACAATGAATTTAATAAAAAATTTAAATTAATCTGAAATTATTTCTTGAAATAGAAAACATTTTTGTTTATTATACTATTTTTTGTTATAACAGATCCTGCTTCATTATTCTGATTCAATTCGTCTAGCTATAAATACAATTAAACTAAATGCATTTTCTTAAATAAAGATGAAAATATACTAAATTATTAATTAAATATACCGATAATCTTTAGTTTTATTATATAAATTCTTGATATTAACTTATTTCTATATCTGCTTTTTTAACTTCTAAAAAAAAGTGTATAGGAAATGATTTAAGTTGTAAATTATCTTACAATTATCCATGACGTTCTTTGGTAAATTATTGTTTTGTTATATATGAATTTATAATTCAATAGCCATATAAATATTCTTTCGATTGAACATAATAGCTGCTAGAGCTTGTATAACTCCTAGAGTTGTGAGATATTATAGTATAAAGAAAAATAAATATTGAAACAACATTGATTATACCTAATCAGTTGTGTCTTTTGTCCATCTAAAAATGAGAAATAAGATGAGAATAATTTTAACATTTAACTTGATTTTATCTTCTACATATTCATAGTGTAATTCTTAAGTTTTTGCCAGTTTCTACCATTTATAATTGAAAAATATACATGTACTTTAGTGAAGGATCAAGAAACTGTTAAAGGTATCATATTTTTGTTTATAATATTTTATTATTATTATAAAAACAATTATTTAACTAATTTGTAGTTAATGAATTGTTTGATCTTTTAAATTATTGGATTTATATTTATTAAGGTCTTTTATTTAATAACTTTGAGTTTAAATCCTTCAATCCATAGAGCAATTCTATCATATTATCTACAATGTGATAGTGATGTGTATAGGAAGGAGCCCCTGGGTCATGCTCCACAGTGCAATTTCAAGTTCAATTAAAAGTTAAAACATATTCTGTAAATCATAGTACCCCAGCCCCTAACATTTAATTAGCTCATAGTGAAAATAATTCTTATTTATGCCATTGAAAGGTGATGTAAATGTTTGGATTTTAAATACATATTGTGATATTTTATGTCAGTTATTTTTTAATAAAACGGTTTTTTTTTTACAATAGAACGGTTTTGTTCCTTATATAGGTATACTTTCTAATACGCCCAAATTACACCTAAATGTGGATTTTTAATAAAAATAATTTTTATGAATTGTAATTATGTATTGAATTTCTTTATTCAATTTTAATGTTTTGTAAAATAGTTGTTATCTATGAAGTTAGTAGTTATTATAAATAATATTATGCTAAATATTATGTAATGTATTAATCATAGCCTTTTATTGTTATATTTTGTGATTTGTCTCAGTATATTTAATATAATGATAATATATTAGCAATTTGCCAATCATTAACGTTGGCTTTGGTTTTACATTATAAAATTTCCATACTTTTTAGATTAGTTTGTATGTCTTTATATTATTTAGGCAAATGTTGGGCGTTTTATTTATTTATTTGTAAGCAAATATTTAAATCATTATAGTTGATCAATAGTAAAACATTTTGATCTTAATATTATGTGTAAGTTATAAATACTTATATTATCGTGATGATATAGTATAACTATATTATCTTGATCATAATAATGATAATAAAAAAATATTTTAATCATGAAAAAATAGATTTTTAAATTATTACAATATAATATTTTCCTTCCCAAATGCATCAATCTGGTTAAATAATTAACCAATAGCTACTAATTAAGTTAAGGTCATTGAGTTATCTAAAAAAAAAAATTAATCCATAAAATATTCATACAACTAAAAATATTTTAAAATTTTGTTTGCTATTTTTAATTTAATTTAAAGCCTATATGGGTATGTACTATATACCATAGCATATTCCATCCTATACCTAGACTAGGAATATTATCACTACACATTTTGTCATTAATTATTTAAAGTCTAATAACTAAAACAGGTATGTTAAATTATCAATATCTGTTAAAATGATTAGATTTTTATATCTTTAAATTAAACAATAATCATACATCTTAGTTTAGTTAATAAAGCTTACTTTTTGTTCATATATTTTGTTATGAAAATGTATCTAGTGTATTAAAATAGATGCATAATTGTTTGTTCATCCTCTATAAACTCAAAAACTACTGGACTATTTTCAATAAGTTATATCAATTGATTCTTTGTGACTTTGTAGTTTAGTTTATCAACCCGTTGTTCACTCATACATTTTGTTTTGGCTCTCGAAAATCGAATATTTTTTCATTTATATATAAGGTTCCTAAATTGGTTACAGATAATACAATAGTTATAATTAAGGTTCATATTTGATATTTCCATGTAGGTACTTTGCATTGCTTTCCGAAGCTACTCGATGTTACTACGTTTCGTGCAATTAGAATAAAAAGTTTTAATTTTGTAGATAATTTTTGGAGTTTTTTATCCCAAAATTTGAAATTATATTAAAGGATTTTTATATAAATTAACAAATTAACAAGTAGGTAGGTTCTCGTATTATATTATCGAACAATTATAATTTAAAATGTGAATAGTGAATGTTAAGCCCCAGATAACGAGTAGGTACCTAACGGTCGTCTAATCTGTTACACCAATAAAATTGTTGTCCGCCGATAATATATCAATATTGTTCAGTACGAGTTTACTGTCATTACATGTATGAATTTATTTGCTATACTTTTTTACCTTATTATTTTAATTGAATGATGAAAAATACCAAAAGTAAAATGTTTGACGTCGAATCCAAATAATTATTTTCCAGATTAATGAAGTCCAAAACGACCAGTTATGTTTCTAAAACTTTCTATAATTCTTTAAAATATATTCCTAAAGTAGAGCACTCAAGGAACACTGAACTCCAGTTCACAGAAAAATTATAATATAATTTTTCATTTATAGTTAAAAATCAGCATCATACAATTTTTAATTTAAGTGCTCCCATCCTCTCGTATACAGATTCTGGATCCGCCCTTGTTTATACAAATATTTTTAAAAATAAAAATAATTTTTCTATCTTGTAATATGCGCTCTACCACTCGATTACAATGATGGTATTATTAGTATTTGATGCACATACCCACTCAAAGCATAGAAAGTTAGTGAAGGACAAGAGTTCTGAGGCTAACATTAAAAAAAATTAATTGTGCTACAACTCCTGATAATATGCTTTGAAGTTTTAAAGTATAATATTATGTGACTATGTAATTTTATATATTTACAAATATAATAAAAAGCTATTTTATGTAATATCTTAATCTTATTGAACAGTTGTAGAAAGGAATCAATAAGAACTACATTTAACATCTTTTTGAGGGGCGTTGCACATGTAGGTATTTTTTATTTTAGTCTGATTATTAATTATATTTTAAAAGAACAATATTTAAAAGCTTACATGATGTAAATGAAAAAATAGATAATATAAAATATACCTACATATCTATATAAAATAGATATGTAGGTACCTCGTACTTATTACCTATTTTATAATGTTTTAATAATTATACACCTATTACACCTATTAGGTACCTATTTATAAAACATTTTTATAATCGTGTACTAAACCTCGAATATTATTTAATTCGTCATTTAAACCATTTTTACATCACCCACTTCGAATACGGTATTATTTAAATTTTACATATTTCTGGCGATGCAGTGAGTGGCAAAAACGGTAGAGCGCAAACTTCAGTCGCAATGTAGCATGTAAAGCGGTACTCCAAGATAACCCCTGTGAACTTGGCAGCACAACATTAGCAGACATCGATCCAATCAAACAAAGTTGTCGGTGGATTGTTGGACAAATTTCAAAATTTGTTAGACATTATTTTCTCCGGGGGGCCAATTTTCAATTTTGCGCTGCCAAGTTCACGCCATGCAGCGCCAAGTTCACAGGCATTGGAGGATTAAGCAGTTTTTCGCCACGAGGCAGTTTTTTTTTTAGAAACATTATACATGTATACATTTATATATTTATATACACACAAATATTTCCTATACACAAATAACCTTAAACTAGATGCATTTTCTGGCTTTTGTTGAAGCAAACTTGTCTATCACTTCATTAAATTCGATGGTTTTAACTAACACGTGTCAGTTAATACTGCTTCAATATGTAATATGGCGTAATCATTTAGCTACATTTAATTTAGATCTTAAAAAGTTCTAAATGCGTTTTAATGAAAAAATGACCTTTCTGCAGAACAATTACTTGCTGGAATACTTAAGAACATGGTTTCAATTTTTATGTATGGAAAAACCTCTTGAACTTTATTTTCAATAATAAATCGTTGCATTTCAATTATAGTTATGGGTTCAGTTTTCGATTTTGATATTAAAATAATATCCTTTGAAACGAAGAAATTCATTCAAAAACGAACTAGGTAAGTGTCATTTTTATACTTTCTTTGTAACGGATTAGGACAATTGATCAATTCACCAGAATTCGATTTAGTTAAATTAAATAAAAATCCAAAATTATTATTTATATTTTATTTTATCTTATGCAATTTACCTTCTCTCTAATTCGGATGTATAAGTAGGTATTCACTCGAAATTTAGATCTGGAATCTTGAACTATTTAATTTTTTTTGTTTCGTCATGAGCAAGTTTTGTTTTGTTTTTTCTATCTTCATGATACTCCTTGACATTTGATAATAACAACTACCTAATGTTTTTTTTCATATTTTTTAAACATAGGTACTTGACTTTTCAACTGTTTGATATAATTAATCAAAAGACTATGTAAATTTGATATGGTTATTAAATCTATTGTAAATTGTAATGGATTGAAGTTTCTTGTTCATAAGGTTAAATCGTTCAAGTACATCACCCTTGAATTAAACTAAAATTGCAGTTTCCAATTAATTTAAATTCAAAAAAATTCCTTTTGTTTCATTTTTGGTTATAGCTTTTTCAGGTGTAGAATCTCTTATTTTGATAAGAGATGTAATAACAGAAACCCAATTTTTTAAAAGGGTGAAACACATCATATCTATCGGACCAATGAGTTGTTCAGTATCACGCTTTACAAATACCCTTTACACACAAGTATATTTCCAATGTGGTATATGATTCATGCTATCTACATATGTACGATGTACACATAACAGGTACGGATCCAGAGCAAAGATCTGAGGGGGGGAGCCCACAATTTTTTGTCAATGTAAAATTACAATATTGGAATCACTGTCCACCAGGAACTAAGATAGTACTATCTTAGTTTGTGCACCCCAAAATGATACGTACCTATAATAATATGTTATATTATCAGACATAGATAGTTACATGTAATTTGAAATATGGATGTAATATTGGGATCTGTAGAATAATTAAAAAAATTGAGAAATGATATGTCTGGGAGGGGGGCTGGCCCCCTAGGCCCCCTCCCCAGATCCGTCCCTGACACATAATCTATTTTAATTATCTTGTGATTATCTTATCAATTATTTTGCTACCGCCTACCACCCAACGTTAAACTTAACACTTTTTTTATATCAGCTACATACTTCAGTCTACACTTAAATTTTGTTTGAAAATAGAGTCGACCCATTGGTACGTTAGGCGCCCTCTTAGATTTGGCACCCTGGGGCAGTTGACCCACGTTACCCTGTGTGTAAATCCACCAATGTTCACAAGGGTATAGCCAAACGTGTAAGTACATTATTTTTAACTTTAAACAATTTTTTAAGGAATTTTGGGTATTAAGGGTTTAAAATTCCAGCTTTACTCATTATGTTTGGATATAATTTTCTGCATCGTATTATATTTTGACATTAATCTACATCGTCGCCCTATCACAGTGAGATTTTACTCATTTCCTAACTATTTCGAGCTTCTAATGTTTTTGCGAGTTAACGGCTATCACAATTTGTATTCTTTCGAGGCGTTGGTCAACGCCCGAATACAAACAGTAGAGATCGAGAATTTGTGTACTGAGGAGGAATTTAAATTGAAAATATTTTTACAATGTTGAATTTTAATAATTCGTTAAATATTATATTATATTTTTTCCTTGAGCGGGGGGAGGGGCACTTGCCTCCAGTACTCCCCCTGGATCCCCCCTTGCAATATGTAGGTACATCCAAATAATGCCGTATGCTACCATTTGAGAATGTCGTTGATTAAATCAAAGGTTCAACTTTATTTAAAAACCTGAGATTGATCGATGGCATATAATGCCAGTCGTACAAAGCTTGTCGAAAACTTAGTTTATCTATAGATAGGTACTCGGAAATGACTAAAATTGGGTACCTATTTACATTGATGGACGCCTCTGTCAGCAGTTAGCTGCGACCTTACGAACATTATTCACTATCATTTTGACTCTATGTTTGTCATCCAACCCTAAGATCTGTAGGAAAAATTCAAGGATTACTTGAGTGAAGTCATTTTGCACCGTATTCGTACCGTAACTATTAGCAACGATAATACATTAACACACCAATCCATGTTCGGAAAACGTTTCAAAATTATCAAAATCATATTTATAATTATTTTATATTATTAATGTAATTGTCATTGGTGATTATTTAATGTTTATTATAATCACAATATTACAATAATTATGCTTAATTATGATTATAATAATAATATTATAATGTGAGGTGTGGCACACGCGATCTCGAATTTTTTTGGCATGAATGAAGGTTCTCCCTCACCATTTTGAATTTTTATCTTTCTCATGTAACTTATGTAACTCAACGAGTGAAGAACTATGATGCAATCAGAATCTGCAGTTGTCGCACTTATTTTTTTATCTTTCACATTCATTTATTTTATGTTATAATATTAGTAAATAATAATTATGCCAACTGTATTAACATCAACTAGAGTAAACGATATCCTAATTTTTAATAACTATTATTTTTAATATTTTAATAGCGTGTATTTTATTGAGTGATGTAATTTCTTGTTTGTATTAAACTTAATGAAGTATGAATAAAGTAATATTTATAATTCAATTTAAATTGTTTACAATATTGTTGATACTGTTATCGATGCCTCATGATTCGCTAAATTATATAGTAGGTACCACCTATTAAAATATAAGTTATCTCTATAAGCCAAACGGGGTAATTATTTTAACAGTGGAATGGGAATTGTTATGTTTGTACCTACCACTCAAAATATTAGTCTAGTGTCTACTACTAGTAACTCCTCTCATCTAAATAATTATTACAACTAAATAATTAACTATGGATATAAAATAGAAGATAGGTAGGTACTTGTTCAAAATTTGATTTTTATGCATCAATAATCTCAGAAAAATATTCAGTTTCCGAAAACGAAATTAAAGATGTGCCTTGGTCGGTGTTTATAAAATATACTTTGTCATAAAAAAAATTAAAAACTTTTAAAATTATATTGAACAACACATCCCTAATATATTATTTGGGTATATAATGTATATAGGGAATAAAAAATAGGTGGGTAAAAAATAAGGATGGTGATGAACTAAAGAGTATTTACTGATTTTGAGCACTTTATATAAAATTATGGATTTAAAGATCGAATCGAGCGCTATGTTTTTATTATTTTATTATCTACTTTATAGGTAATATTATATTCATATAATTATAATACATTTACAATGATAAAAAAAATTTGCTGTTACCAATATATTCATATTTATACATATTATATGATGGATGAACTTATAATATTCATACATTTTTGTTAAAATGTATCTGTGGTTTCATATACTATTTACATTTATACAGGTAAAATGTATAGTAAATTACCTAGTTTCGGAAAATGTTTTTAGGAGTTAGGAAAAATGTGAATTAAATATTTTTCTTTCTTTTATTAACTTTTATGATGGTGTTGGGAAAAATGTGTCTATTATTGTGTTGATAGTGTAGGTACCTACCAAATTATTAAAATATACGTGTATTTTTTATTTGTTTGAATGTTTTTTATGTGTCTATGTAGATGGACCATACAATAATTGATGATTTAAAACGAGCCACTTGTATTTTATTGGCCTGTATATAAATTATAAAATTATTTCTGTCCTAATTAAAAAAAGGCTATTTCCTTTATTTCATTTAAATTATTTGGCTGATGATTTTCGTGAAAATTTTGATTTAGAATTTTTAGATATCTGCTGAATTAATAAAAGTAGTAAAAAAGGGGGATTCCTATTTGAAAAACAGAAGTTTGTATAATCAAAGGATCATCCTCTTAAGTGGTACAAAAAAATTCAAGTATTTTATATTTGATTTTAATGAATAGACTCAAGTGTATAAAGTGTTTAAAATTTCCAAAAATCAAAATTTGAACATAACCATAATTTAAGCATAAAAAAGGGTGAACCCTGCATATTAGAGGTAAAGTTTAAAGTTGAGGTTTTTTTAGGACTAGGTACTAAAAAAATAATTGATCGATTTTGATGAAAAATAATTGAGAATATTTCAACTGAAGAAAAACAGAACGATAGAAAGGTTAAAGTCGGCTACTCGGTTAATACAGTTATTATTAGTCGGGTTACCATTATCTAAATGAATCATGGTCTCATTCTATCATTAATTTAGTAATTTAGTTTATCATTTAAAATAACGCATATTCAGTTTTTTCATACTTATTGGCATCAAATTTCTCAAAAATATATTATTTAGGATTCCAAACGGGTCGTAATAGTATTAGAACTAAACTTAGAAGCCACGGGTAACAGCTATATAACATCTAAATCAACACTTATTGATGAGGCTTATGAAATCAAAAATAAAATTACTCAACCGATTTTGGAGATTAATGGAAAGTTTAGATTGAACCACTAATTCGTTTATTTCTGCTTGCAATCGGCTTTCTTAAGGAAAAATAACAACTTATTACTATCCAGTGAGCATCTCAGGTGGATTGCCCGTATTGGTTTAATTTGGGGCCTGGTATAATACACCAATGAAAATTGTATTTACCTATTTAAAATTTCTAAATAATTAGGTAGATTTTCACCAGAGTTCTTAAACACAATGTAGTATGGCCGAAAACCACATTTAGGTGTACATATATATTAGTTTTTAAATGTATTAAGCTATTGCAATTATACTATTTATATAGTGTTTTAAAAATATATTACGATAATAACTGTAACCATATTATATTATTTAATGGGGAAAGGAGGCAATATTTATAGTTATCATACTATTTTACTTAATAATGACATGTGAACGAATTGACTCAGTTTTTATTATAATGTATTGTTAGTCATAGTCTTGAAATTAATAATATGACCTATATAAAAGCGCGCTTTAATTAAATTTCATAATGATTTGATTGTTTAAATGGCCTTTTAAATATTTAAAAATATATGATAGACATCATTGTTTTATTTTAATGTGTATAATAGGTACTTACATAATTTCATACATAATTTACATCATGGCTGGGGAGTAGGTACTGAGTTAAAAAAAATATTAATCTATAAAAAGGAATCTAGTAGAAGGTTCTTTTCACATTTAGCATCACAAACAAATAATACGTTTGATACTTGGTATGACTAATCTGTAGTTCTCGGATTTTGTAGCAAATGTTTTTTGGTGGGGAATATAATAGAAGGATAATTGTTATATATATATGTATAAATATTACAAAGGCGTTTTGTATCATTCTGATAATTTGATTAAAATGATGTAAAATGAATTAAATTTGCTTTTTTTTCTCATATTGTCATTTTTACTAATGTTTACATGTTCATTTTCACGAAAATGCAACCGATTTCTGTATTATCCTATACTATAATATTATTATCAAATATGTGAAATGATGGTAATACCTATATTTAATGATTCACGCTGATAGCTTATAAAATAATTTTCGGAACATTGAAATATTGTATAGTATAGTTTAATCTAAGTTAGGTACTGTTTTATTTACGACTTTGGGAAGGAAAAAAGGTTTGAAGCACTTCCAATAAGACGTAGGTACTTCAGTTGATCGGTAAATGTGAAGTGTGTTCTTTAAAATTTGATGCTTAGGTGTAATTCCCTCTTAAAAATGTCAAAAATTAAAAATATATTATGTTTATATGATATGTATGATATGTACATCAAAGTACCTACTTTGCACAAAAAGTTAACACAATCCACATACTTACGTATTGGTCCAAAAATTTACAATATATTACCTTTAGAAATTAAACAAAGCAACTCTTTTAAGATATTTAAAAAAAATTTCACTTTGGCTATCACACGAACAAAATATAGACAGACCCTTAACAAATGTAAAGGATTACGGCATTATTTATTACATTATAGGTAGACTATTTAAGTAACTATTGTTAATTTTAGTTTTATACTATCATATTATATTGTATTATTTAACTACACAATTTTTCGCATAGTACTTAATTATTATATTATATTCTATAAACTAAGAAAAGAAAATATGTTTTTATCGATATTAATATTCTAGTTATGTGAGAAATGTATGTTACAAATTATTATTATTTAATTTATATGAATCATTTAAAGAACTTATATTTCAAATTGTGAACTCATAGGCTCTCACAAGATCATGTTCACTGTTCAGTTGGGCCCATTATCTTCTTGAAGAATAAATAAATAAATATTATATGCGTCCGAACCGAGAAAATTTATTTTTTAATCTTGATGTTATGCTTTATGCACCTTACTATGTAGCCAACTTTTATTTATTTAAATTTTTTTTGCTTTAATAAAATAAGATATAGGTACTTAAGCGACAATAGTGTTAGTACTTGGACTTAAAACCTTCGTGACCATTGAAAACCGTTTACATTCATTCACACAGAAATAAATTTGACGAATAAAATATACCTATACTTAGAAATATTATATTCTGAACAGTGTTCGCTCAGAATGGTTTTTCGTATATAATAATTTTTTATCATTAAATTCAAATTTAACACATTCACTACAGTGACTCTCTAACTAGACACCTAATGTACAACTGAGTACACTTCCCGCTTTTTTATTATATTATTATGATTATAGTAATTTATTCTACTATTAGACTTTACTATATCATTACAACCAGTGCCGCAACAACCGCAGGGGCAGCAGGGGCAATGCCCCTGTAGAGGGCCACTAATCGTCGGCTCAGGGGGCCCCGACGGCGGCACCCCGCATCTATTTTAAATGTAAAAAAAGTATGTCTTTAATGAAAAAAATTGAATCATTTGATTTTTTTTAAATTTTATGTGTATGGGAGAAAATACTGCCTCCATTACATGGAGTATCAAAAAATTTGCAGTACAAAGATACAGATTTACAAAAAGCCCGTGATCAACTGGAGAACGCATACGATTGGTATAATCGATTAAAAAATTAAGAGAAAATTATGATAGTGTTGTAGACGATGCAAAACTGTTATGTTTAAAATGGGGAATATCAACCAAATATAAGGCAACTCGACCACAATTTGCAAAAAAAATTTTTGATGATGTTGATGGAGACCGAAGACTGGAAATAACTGAAGAAAATTTCAGAATTAAAGTGTTCCTTCCTGTTGTCGACACTGTATTAAGCCAATTGAAAAACCGTTTCTTAGGCCTGCAGAAAGTATGTAGTACTTTTGATTTTCTCAGACCTCAATTAATTATTGAATCTGGAGAAAATGCAATTGTTAAGGAATCATATGACTTTGTAATTAAATATCAATCAGATATAAGTTCTGAGTTTACCAGTCAACTTATCTCTCTTAAGGAAATGATCATAGACAAAAATTTAAAAACAATTTGTGAACTTGCAACATTTATCCTAAAAAATGATTTTTCTATAAGTACTAGGAGCCTGCATGCTATTCTCAGTATTACCTGTTACAGTTGCCTCTGCAGAAAGATCATTTTCTAAGTTAAAACTTATTAAGAACTTTCTGAGAAATTCTATAGCACCAGATCGTTTGACTACCTAATATAGGCATATATTTATACTTAATATAGAACAAATAAATTCGTACATTAGAATTAAATTTAGAAAAAGTTATAAATGACTTTGCTAATTTAAAAGCAAGAAAAATGAATTTCCGTGCTTAATTTGAATGATTCTATTTCTATAGCACATATTATTATAAGTATTATGATTTATGACACATTTACAATGACTTGAACTAAGTTATACAAATGCATTCCATATTGTTTGTAATTATTTTTTTCTATATAAATAAGTACCTAGTAGATACCATATATTATGAAATTTGTTGAATTAATGTCTTATATCAAGTAATAAGTATAATAAATTGATATCGTATTAATTATTATTATTTGTACATGTTTATGATACCTACATTTTTTATCATTTTAAATTTGGTAAAGATTTTTTTTATACAATTAAATGTTTAAATATAATATAGGTGCAAACAATCTTTTTGCTATGCAATATTTTTTTTAGAACCATACATTATTACAAAAGCTTTAATTAATATTTATAATAAAAAAAGAACACTAAAAGTGTGTATAATTATATTTTAATAATAATACACTGGTCACTGGGTATAGTGGGCCTTCTCATTATATTTTTAGGCTTTTAAAAAAAATCACCATTATTATTTATACTTTTATAAGTAACCTATAAAAAATATTATATACATAGACCCCGGGGGGCCCCATATATTGACTTTGTCCGGGGCCCCAAGAATCCTAGTTGCGGCACTGATTACAACTACAGTAGGTTAAATTCATTTTTGCCAAAAAGATTTAATTTAAAAAGGTCGTTGTGCGTCTATAATATAAAAATATACTTTAAAAGTATCAATAGTACCCACGAATAATATTTTTAAATTACAAAATAACCAAAATCGTTATTCTTCGTTTAAATATCTAACGTTGTCCAAATATGAACTTAAAATGTCTACAAAAAAACTGTGGTTATATATTTTTTAGTTTTATTTGTTACAGTATAAATTATTTATGAAAATACTTGTAAATTTTCGAGGTTTCTTTGAATTTTGGCATAATTTACTTTAAAATTTAAGTACATCAGGATCTCGGTAATTCACAGATATCATCAACTCATAAAAAAAAAATGGATTCTAAATATTTCTCAACTGATATTATAATAATTTATGTGGAATATTGCATTATATTTTTAAGTATTATTTCGACTAAACGAAAACAATTTTATTGACATTTATAGAAAAAAAAGTAAACAAATTAAAAGTTGAAGATATATGTAAGACTATAAATAACCGAAATACTTTGAAAATTGTTGGTGAAAACAATTTATAAATTAATTATAATATAATAATTTAATAATTTGATATTTTCCCTTTCTTAGAATACATTTGAAAGCGGGTACCCCTGCTCCGCCCTAAACGTTTTCTGTTATATTAAACAGGTTCATTAATTTTGTATTCACTTTTTATACTTTTGTCCACCATCCCTTATTTATCTAAGATAATTTTAAAATTAATTCTATTTTATTATTTTGTTAGTTCTTTTAAAATATATACTTCAGTCTCCAACTTCTTATACATCATAAATTTATAATTAATTAAATTGTTTTGTTTGTTAAAACATATTTACCTGCGGATACCAATGTGACTGGACCTCTTCCTTTTTTTTTATCTATACCATTAATAATAATAATTTACTGATCAAAGTATAAATCTTGGGTTTTTTTATCAAACATACATTATATTCTTAATATTTCTTATAGATACAATTCTATGGGCTATGATACGATAGGTATGTGATAAAAGATTGAACAGTTTAACGGAGAAAGAAAAACAAAATTAATAAAAGTATGTAGGTATCAATATAAAATCCAAGATAAGATATAATTTTCGGGTATTAGTCAATTAGGTAGTGTATTACACACAAAAAAACAAAATATCCTTGGTTTTATGAAAAAATAAAGGATTTAAAACTCTATAATCAACAAATAAAATATTAAACGGCGAATCGGACGAGGACAATTTCATTTGTAATTTAACACCAGAAAAAATTTCTTTATTTAAGTACGTGCCAACTACATCATGTGATGTTGAACGAAGCTTTAGCCAATACAAATCAATACTACGATCCAATCGCCGATAATTTATATCCGAAAATTTAAAAAAATATGTGGTCGTAACATGTAACACTCGTGTTTCGACAATTGAATGTGAATTATAAATTTTATTTCTTAAATAATAATTAATAAACATGCATGTGAAATGTAGATGGATAATTTTTTAATTTATAATCAATTACATTATATTAAGACAAATCAGCCAATCACTGATGTATTTCAATAAATAAATATTTTTTTTGTAACTATATTTTTGTGTTTATCTTATAAAAATTTAAATGCATATTTTTACATATTTTGGTACCTAAATAAAATGCGTATTTTACAATTTTTTATTGCTTACAAAATCTAGCCTTGCTAATGACTTATCTATATGTTAGTTGCTTTTTAGACGTACCTATTACACTCTTACTTAAGAAGACGCCTTATACATGGGTCTAGAGAAGACATAATATAGCATATTGTACGTCCTGAACAATTAATTTAACTCTATTGTGTTTAGTTTTTAAGTGAATTGACCTATCACCAAATTTAAAAGTAAGAATATTATCTAGTTAATGAAATGGGTTTTTATATTTTAATTTGAAAGCGAGTTATGAGAAGTTTAAAATAGTAAATTGTTTGTCATCTTAAGTGTTTGTTCGATTGTGAGCATACATTAAAAATAACAATAGTAAATACATGACTAAATACTTCCGTGTTCTGTGTTCACTTCTTGACGAAAACAATAATTTTATAATTTTATGAACCAATCAAATTTTGACGAGTGATGAGTTATTATAACAACATAACTTTTTATATAATTTTTTCTAAAAACTTATTTTAACTGATTAGAACAGAAATAATTTTATATTTTATATAGGTTAATAAAGTACAAGTGGCTCGTTTTATATTAGTAAATATTGTTCGATCTATTTTTTTTAAGAGTATCAGATTTTAAGCAGCAGTAGTATTTTGCCATGGTGCGTAATAAACCTCGTAAAAAGTACATAAAAGACATAAACAATTAACATACTACTATTTCTAACTCCTCCATGAGTATCTAAATCATCTCATTCTCAATACTATCTATTATTTGTTCTATGAGAAATAAAGAATTTATCCGAATAAATACGAAAAATATACCATATATATAGCCATATAGGCAGGTATCATTTATTTTAATATTATTTCATACTGCAAAAACCAACGTTAAAACTGAATTTATTAATCAAGATGAAAAAAGAATAAAATACATTTAATTTTTTTGAAAAATAAAAGTTTGTATCGACAAAAGACACTCCTTAGTTAGTAAAAAAATATCATTAATTTGAAAATATGGTCTTAATGAATACTTAAAAATTCCAAAAATCAGAATTTAAATAAATGTACCTGGTACTATAAAGGAAAAAATGGGAGTGAACATACTTAAAAAAATCATCATGGTACAACATCATAGATATTACTCAATTGTATGTTATATAGAATAGGTTTATTAACCTAAATCCGGGAGGGGGGGGATTGCTCCTCATTAGAAGACATATTATGTAATATATATACTCGTATTTCATAATTTTAAAAACAACGATAACGAATAAGGTATAGGGAGACGGCTGCAGTCGATCATATCGCCGACTAATAATAAATATAATAATAACAATTAATGTGATAACTTGCGTTTACCTACATAGTATGTAAGTATCTACTATCTACGTTTGTAATACAATAAAATACGAATAAATATAATTTGTTTTCCTCTTGGTGGCTCCCAGTGTTTATATAAATATGTAAATTGGACACAATTTGGAAACAATTGGATGCATTTAAATGTTATTGTGTCAACATAAATTATTATTAAATACGGTAATAATTATTATGTTGTATTTATGTATGTGATTGCAATTTAATAGTTCTCAGTGAATTATAGTTAATCCAAGTAAAGGTTTTGGAAAAAATCGCATTTTAATCAGTAGTTAATGTAATTTATATTATAATTAAATACCTATGGAGAATATATAACGGGAGTATTATTAAACATTTTGAGGCCCCGGGCCCAAACTTTTGAATGATGCCCTCAAAAAGAATGAAAAAAATTTTATTTTATTATCATATACCAACGATGGTTAAATTAATTATGATTTTAGTAAAAACAACTGCATTGAAATGCTTTTGTTCATTTTTAATTAACTATACCTAATTAACAGAAATCATAATGATGATGGCATTGTTGGAATGTATAATTAGAATGTATGAATTATTTGATAGGTACCTATTCAAATATATTATACAATAAATGGTTTTTTTCTTCAATTATAGCCATTAGGGGCTAATTAATAATTATATTATACAATAGCAATAGCCAATAGAGGCCACATATAATCCAATTGATATTTTTAAGGGCCACTGTGTAGAGATTGAAAATTTGAGGTTAACTTTTCCAGACTCAGCTTTTATAATACCTGATGATTTTAATTAGCCTGGTGTTAAATGGTCGAATGCTAATCATGCTATATTATCTGATCCCTCATCTGATAAATCGAAAGTTCTAGCTGAGACTATCACATTTGATCATTTGTTTCAACACAATTTCATTGAAAATTATAAATATTTCCCAAAAATAAATACACCAAACACTATAGCTATAAATGATAAATTCACGACTGGGGGGTCTGGAGTGACTGAACTATTTAAAGTTTAAAGTATTAGTTGGCTCTGTTTAATCTACAAAGAGTTTAAATATAAATGAATGTCTTGATAATTCAAAAAATGTTATATGTCAACAACCAAATTTTAAAACTACTGTTAGTGACAAAATGTTATATGTTAATAACCAAATATTAGTATACTGTTAGTGAGATATTTGAAGCTTTTAGTTCTCTCGACTCTTGCCCGTGTCCATGGCCTGATAATACACCTAATATTCTATTGTAAATATACCTTAAACATTTTTCTATTTAGACTTTTTAATCAGTCTTTAAGTGCTGGTATTTTCCTATCTCAGTGGAGAAATAGTTTTGTTAAGTCTGTTTATAAATCAAGAAATAAAAGTTGTATGACCAATTATGCACCGACAATCATTGTTATTCTAAATAATCTGCTTTGCCTAAACTGTAAGAAAAACTAATTGTTACCGTTAACATTTACATTTAAAAATAAATTAGATAACATCCATCATGGTTTTAGGAGGGGGCGTTCAGTAGAAACTAATCTACTCTAATAATTTCCTTATAAAATCTATGGAATTTGGTAAACAAACTCACATTACATATACACACTTCAGTATGGCATATGATTCGGTAAATCATTCAGTGTTGATTGCAAAATTAAGATTATATGGTATAATCAAACCATTGATATCTTGGCTTCGTTATTTTATAATTGATAGAATTGAACAATTAAAAGTTAACGGCTTTTCCTCAGACACTTTGCCAGTAACATCTGGTGTTCCTCAATGGGGTCATTTGTCTCCGCTGTTGTTCGCCATCTTTATATTGGATATAGGTGCTTTACTACTCTCTTTAAATAATGTAATTACGAACTGTTTGCTAACGATTTAAAAATCTATGCTAATGTGCTATCAGACAATGACCATTATAAAATTCAAGATAACCTTAACAGATTTGGAGAGTGGTGTCGATCAAATTGGTTGACGCTAAATACCTTTAAGCGTTTTAAAACGTATTTTATCGCTTAAAAATAAGTTGAATAATGTAAATCACTTTTTTAATCATCATATTATATAGGAAATTATTACTAGTAGGGATCTAGGGGTGGTATTCCAAACAAATTTATTATTTCGTCTCATGTTTTTGCAAAAGCTCTAAGATGTCTCCTGCTTATAACTAGAAACACCAAGGATTTAAAAAATGAACTGTAACAAAGGTTATTTACTTCCCTATAGTTAGTCCTATATTAGATTATTAGAGTATTGTTCAATAATTTGGAGTCCTTCTCAAGCAAGTCTTGTCGAAGCGATCGTGAGAGTCATCCAAAGAAGTTTTGCACGTATCATAGCTTATATTTCAACGTTAATCCTCCTGAGTAGTATCTCTTTCTTCAATTCAAGTTTCTCTTAATTTATATTTTATTTTTTATAGATGTATTAGGTTCCTTGATATTTGTTTTTTGTCTAGATTAGTTAATGGGTTGATACCTTGTCTTGAACTATTAGGTACAATAATTTAACTTCCGTGTTCCTCAATATCAATCACGTGTCTATCCCACGTTTGAAATTCCATTTATTTGTCCATTCAATGGTTACAATAATCCCCTTGGTCAAATAGTCAGATAATGCAATGCCATGATAAATTTTGATTTGTTTAATATTAAAGATTTATACCCATCAAACAATCATTCTTCTGTTAACAAATGTTCATTGATATTGTACAGTTAGATTGTTAAGTAGGTATCTAGGATCTTTATTATATTACATTTAATTTACTTAACTTAATTACTATTTTTATTTAATCTTTATTTGTATTATTTTAATAATATCCATTGTATTTTTTAATAATGTTAAGATAAGATGACATTACCTGCTTACTGTACTTGAGGTCTCATGGGCGTTTATTCAAATAAATAAATAACTAAATAATTATCAATGATAATTTGGATGAACAAAGATCTATTTTTACACATTCAGTTTAATTGAAATATGGCTATAACTTGATTGACCGGAATTCGGGAATTGCATTGGGAAGTATATCAATTGCGTCGAAATTACCTTTTTACCTTAAATTTTTAAGAAATCCATCAACTCCGCCGATTTTTTTAACATATCGATTCCACCTGTTTTTAATCCGCTAAATATTTGAAAATTATTTTAATATTTTATTACATGTAGCCATGTAGGTACGTTGGTATACTATTAGAAATAAAAGTAATTTGCAGACTGCGATTTACTTGTAACAAAATTATATTGCTGAAGTAGACATATAGCTTGAACTTTGAAATGTCCAACTGTTCAAAACATATTATATGATTCCGTAGCTATCTTAATCAATTTAATCTATTATATGAAAAGAGACATATTTTATTACATGTGGGATTGTGGGAGCATGGGTAGGTATTGTCAGAAATGAAAATAAGTACAAGTCTTATCAATGATAATCTTAAAAATTGTTCAATATATGTTAAAATAATCGACATTTAGTGATAGTTGTAATCTTGTGTGCGTATTGTGTTATGCAAAATGAATTTTGAAATTGCCATTGAAGATACTATGTAATCAATTAATCTTATATACAAATTTCAAATTTTATAATAAAGCAAAATACTTTGACTCTTATAAATGGCAATGTGTGAATAAAAAGTGTACCGTTTGAATTGTTTTTATTTAAATATACTGCCAATTAAAAATATATATATAAAATATGATATATCGGTTGTTGTTTAATAAACTTTCAGCGGAATTAATATAGACAAATATCTGGCAGAATCGGCAGCCGGCGAAATTGATATTAATACTGTGGAATCGATAAAAACTTCGATTATTGGGCCACAATTCATCATTTTTCAAAAAAAAAAGTACAATTACAGTGCTGTTTCTTAACTACTTCTGAACTTCATTATATATGTTGGGATATAGTGGGGTTCAGCTTATTTTTTTTTTATTAATGAGATACTTTGGTTTATTAGTTATTACTATTATAATTTTATTATTTAATTTAATAAATTCTGAGCTTTTTTTGAAATAAAAATATAAGTGACTTATATTAAATTGAATTTATTTAAGGTTTAAATATGTGACCCAATTTCGGGTACCCTTTTAAACATTTCATATTTTTATGATATTATATTTTTCAGATTTTTACGGCCCTATTGCCGTCCTCATCAAATTGACCGAACAAAAATGAATTGACTTCTGATCCAAGATTCCTTTTCTTATGTGTTCATGATTTTTAGCTACAAAATAAATAAATGTTATTATTATCGAGGAAAAAAAATTAATATGTTTTCGTCAAACTTTGAAATTAAGTAGTGCGTGTACCTGATTATTTCTCATTTCATGCATACCTATTTACTATTTACTATACTAAGTAATTTGATTTTAAACAATAGACACATGAAAATGTAGGACAAACATGTACTAACCACATGGGTATACAGTATTCACAGTATACCTACACCGGACTACACATGCTAATATTATCTACACAATGCTTATAATTTTACTATTTGGCACGTGTTAATGATAATAAATAGTAATTGCTCTGTTTTAAATAAAAAAAACCTTAAATATCAACACTTTTTTTAGGTATTTACTAATGCGAAGTATCTACTGTAGTGATAAGCAACCTCATGCCTCAATGGCTCAATATATTGTGTCAATCATAGGTCAATTTTAAAGTTAGTAGTTACTAGTTGCATAAAAACTTGATTAAAATTTTTGGATCTTTCCAAATATTCAGTCTACTTGTATGATACTACAAAATAATTTTTTTTAAAACAGTTGAAAATGTTTACCTAGGTAATGTAAAATAAATTTGCAGCTAAATCAATACCTGTTGGTGAAACGCATTTTTATTTTAATATAAATTAAAAAACATGATACGTTTCCACGATTCACGAAACTCGAACATGAAACCTTTCCTACTAAAATTTGATTAGACCTTGAATTTATATTTTATATCATTATTAATAAAATATGACAGTGTAATATAGTGTCCTTTGCTTACAGTAAATGGTAAGGGTATTATTTATATTTTGTGTCCATCTTACAAATGCGCATTCAACGCTGCAATTTTTAATTCAGCAGAACCAATTTCGTTCTGTTATGTTTAACATTAGAGTATATTGACATGATATCATGAAACTTAAAGATACGACAATTATCTATGTTTGTACGTTGGGTTTTTACGCATTTTAACTGAATTATGTGAATGTTAAATATTGCAATATAAAAATATTTATAATCAGCTTAAAAATTTAAATATAGTAGGAAACCAAGGTAAAAACATAGATAATGTTTATAATTCTTACCTTTAAGTTTGATAATAATTCACTCTATAGACACTAAGACACCTATATTGAAGCTAACAACACAAAATGTTTGATCCAGGCTTCTGCAATATATTTGAACCAGCCATCCGCCTCTAAAAAATATACTAATGTTAATACAATTATTTAAATATAACGATTATACAAGTATGAATTCAACAAACTTATTTAAAATAAACTACTACGCACTAAGGATAATATGCAATAAATTCTAAGAATTAAAGTATAATTATGCGGCTACTATGTTAATTCATGGACACCGGGTTTTTAAGATGTCATGTAATACGATGTGCCTTTTTTATTATACTCAGTTAACCTAATTAATACCTTTGCTTTATTGCAAACAATTTTACTCTATGTCCAACTCAATTTCTACACTTGAAACTTTTAAAGTTTAAATGATTGTAACCAATATATTATGTTAAAATGTTATATCAGTCATACTTCATTTAAGAATATACATTTTTAAACAATTATGTTTGTTTCTTCACTAAATAGGTAAGTCGTAACTATACTACTTTCATCCATGTCTTACAGGTTTTCAGTAGTTTTTCTTAGGGCAATTTCTAGGGGACCTAATAAAAAATACTCATGAAAGCACATGCAATTGTAACTGTCAACCATTCAATGAACTGTTTTATTAGATTTTTTTATTACGCCATATTTAAATGGTTATTATTAATCTGATTCTTATTATACTGGTCGATGCAATGTATAATCTACTGAGTTATTATTTTCAAAGTAAACATTTACATAAAATATGTGCCTAACATCTATTTTACAGAACAAACATATAATATAGTAATAAGTAATAACCTAACCTATCCAACATTACCAAGTACCTAATATGAAATAGTTTTCTGGTTAAAATATGATTGTGATGGTTGATTTTATAGAAGGAATCGGTGATGATCAAATGTAGGTGCAATTTAATTTACTTATAGGAATGCTACTGTGTTAGTAAGGGTAAAATAAAAAATTACCGGAAATATATTATATTCTGTCTGCTAGCTAAGAATTTTAGAGTAATCCTCGGCTGACTGTGTATCACTACACTAGACTTAATACCTTATTATCGATAGTTCATTAGTGTAAGTTGTAACAATATCAACTGCAGATATTTGAAAGTCATTATGTAAATTAGTATATTTAAAAGAAAACCTGGGAATGCGCTCTGCTCTATCGAAGGTTTCTGGTATAGATCGTCATTGAGCGTCTAACATATATATGTGTTAAATTTGAAATTTATGATAAACTATCGCATAAGAATAAATATTATATGGATACTCCATAATTTATATATTATATTAGGTACTGTTAATTATTGGTAAGTATAATATTAATAGATAGGACAAACTGATATTTGGCAACAAAAAAAAAATCTCATACCTATTATAATATTAAATTTAATATTTAATTGTTATTCGTTTTAATTTAATATATACATATATACTTATGAGTACTTATACTTATAGTTTTATCATTATTAGTAAATATATGTAAAATAAATAAATTATATTTAGAATATTTTATAAGCTTCATGATTCATATTGGATAAACAATGGTAAATATGTATAATGATTATGTGTACAATAATACAATATCTATGGTACCTACCTATTATTACAAAAATGAATGAAACCATTTGAAATTTGAAATAAAAGATTTAAGTCAGTAGAATAAGAAGAGGAAGTGGGAAGTAAATCGTATGCTATTTTTTATTTTGCTTAAATTTGATTAAATTAATAGTATCAATAGACAATAAAATTAGTATAAGTAAATTAATAGGAAGTACTAAGTTTTAATAGAAATGTAGACTGGTCTGACAACAAATATGGTTGTTTTAAGACTAAATTAAATTGTACATTTCAATAAATCATATATTATGGATAACTGAAATGGTTTCATTTAAGAAATCAGTTACTGAAAAGTTTAGATGCCTCTTACCAGAAGAGTAATAATAAAGTATTTTCAAATTTTTATATGTACAATTTTTTATTCATAGAGATCTGTATTTTAGAAATAAAATAATTTATGATTTAGAATTGTTCCGTGATAGTAGTGTACAAATACTAGAAACACAATATAATCAGTTTAGAGTTTTGGACGACTGGACGAGTCTATCTTGTCACTCTAAATTCTAAGGCCAACAGCATAACTATAAATGTGCATTCAGCACTAAATTCAATTTGTAAATTTGTTCGCCACTATGGTTTAAATTTCTGCACATTGCATGTTTAATTCAATTATGAAAGCGAGTACCTACATTTTACACAAAATTAAAGTGCATAGAATTTACATAATATCCTGAAACACGTTTTGTTTAATGTTTGAGTTTGTTTTTGGAGTGAGTCCATTTCCTGATCTTCCCTTATAATAATAACACAATAATTCAAATATGTCCTTCTTTTCGTTTTCAAGTTTTTTTACGTCATTGTATTAATTTCTTGTTTGGATCGATTTATAAATGCGTAATCATCACATGTCATGGATATAATTGAAGTCGTATTAGACCAAGTGTTTGTTTATTAAATCGGTTAGATGTACCTCTTGTACCTATATATATAAGTACCTACTTATGTATTTTGTATAAATCGAATATACGTCATACGCACTAGTAAAAAAAATACTAACTAGCATACTACGCATAGAAAATTGTAACTTAACTTAGTGAATTTTAATTTTGTTTTATTATTACATGATGAACTAGCTGTTATCTGTTAGGGATTAGAAAATTAATTGCGATAAATTGATTTTATTGAAATCCCCATTGAAGAAAAAAAACGAACAAAACAATATTTTGATTTTGCTTGTTACATAATTTATTTTTGTTTACTCACAAAGCTAAAGGAGTTGAGTGGATCGTATAAGTTTGAGAAACGTTATTGATAAACGACCGACAAAACAAGCTTAGACACTCTGTCAAGTATATAAAATTGAGCTCCCTACTTAACACGTGTCTATACATTGTATATAAATAATCACAGGCTTACACGATTTACTCATTTTCATTGATTTACAAGAGAACGTATGATGAATTTTGATTTGGAACTCAACATTTTAGAATAGCTTGTACATTATTTAATTTACATTTTCTACTAGGTATTAAGACTTGCAGATTTTGCAAAATAACCATGAGGTCCGAATGGTTTAGAATTCAGATTCAATTCCATTTAACAATACAATAATAATAAGTAATAACTCACCATTACTGCGTAATCAAAGCGTAATGCCAAACTGTGTACGTGATGACGTGATGTCTTTTACTTATGCTTTCTGATGCATTTTGTCTCTATCATCAATAATATGCAATGATATTAATTAAAAAGTTAATTTTTGGTAGTTACCTAGTTAGTCTGAGGGAGGCGATGAATGTTTATTTTGTCTTGCAATGTTGTGTTTTTTTTTGTGTGTGTATCATCGACTCTTATAGAGCAGTGAGCAGTGCTTCAATCTTCAATTTTGGGAGTGGTTTCTGGTAGAAAACTAGATCTAATCAGAACTTCGAGGAGGTTAAACATTAAAAATGTCCAGTACCTACTTTACAAAATATTTTTTTAATAATAAAAATAAAATATGGAAAACATGATTATTGATTATGTATAAGATCAACATTTTCCCACCGCAGGACGCTGGAGAAATGTATAATATGTTTCTCTGCCATCCCCTTATAATTATGATGACTATATCAGAAATATTTTTATGTCATAATTTATTCCATAATTTCCATGAATTTACAATTCAGGTTATTACATTTTCCTGATTTCCTCCAATAAATCTATTTTCCGTAATCCCGCATGCCCATTCTCCACACACACCCTAGTTAAATGACAATTACGTGATAAATAATAGGAAATATATTTCGATGGTTTTTATTTTTGTTAATTTTTAGTGTAGGTATTTAATATTTATATTTTCCCTGAAATGACAATGTTTACGATTTTTAAATATCATATGTATATTATTGTTACTTTATAGCTGATAGTAATATAAACGCCTGAGCGACTGACCTTGAGGTTGAGGCTAACCTAACCTACGTTTTCCACCACATTTAATTAATAATTATAAAATAATTTATGAGGTAGATAACTCTTCAACGTATTTCCTATACTATACCTTTGTTTTTTTCAAAGAAACATTGAATTTAATTGTATGTTCTAAGTTGGGAAATTATAAAACTTGTATCAGTGGGAATCTCCCCGTGTCCAGCATTTTTAAGAGGAATTGGGAATTTGGGACTTGTTTTTAAACTAAAGAAACCATGAAAAATATGAATTTGATGAACATAGAGTAAAAATGTAACTCCTATAACAGTTACCTGATAACGTTAATGATAGGTGGTCAAAAATAGAGGGGGCCACAAGGTATTATCTCCGACCCGGGTTTCTCTCTCCACGACCCAGCAGTAAGACTTCCCCATTTAATTATTGCCTAGAAATTTTGGTTTAATTTATTGTAATCGTATTATGCAAAAATTTAGTAGTCACCTATATAACGATATAAGCCCCGTGAGGCAAGCCGGTATCGATTTTTTTTTTATTACTCTCCAAATTTCAACATACGTCCTTTTTTCATAACATTCTTACATAGTCGCATAGTTATTAAGATATTTTTTATTTCACTAAGTTTTTGACAGCAGTAATTTAAATGGATCTCCTGTATAGTTTACCTAGGTATGATATTTAAAAGAATCTCTTGTCTGAAATTAATTTATACACACGAGTTTCAATAACGTGTTCTTCGCTTGAAATAAATAAATAAAGAATAATAATGGACTGTACGGGGACGCATTTGGTGCGAACATTGAAACAACATTCGGCCTCGGAAATGAATACTATGTATGATATTATGAGAAGACGAGACTCTTTCAACGAATAATAAATACATTATACCGTGGCGTCTTAAAAAAAAATATAAATGTCGTTTCAGTCTCTTATTCACCATTGTCATCACACAGTGAAGGTTTTACTAGCGTGTTCAGGGAGGCTGCTTGACTGCAGGTTACGACCTACGCAATACGACATACCCTCACCGCCCACCAACCATTTTTTTTCCTTTAAAAATAAATTTGTTAAAATTCTGGTTTTTGGAATTTTTAACAATATTCTATTTATACGTTTTCAGTATAAAAGGATACCACTCATGTTATATCTACGTCTTACAAATACACAATTACACAACAGCAAATGTTCGTTTAACAGAACACATTTTGTGTTGTTAACTTTAATATATTATAGGACGAATGGTCAACTAATTTATGATCAAACTTAAAATTAGAACATTATCTGTGTTCGTACGTTAGTTTTTTTTTCAATTTTTGTGTGAGTTATTAGTATGTTATGTTAAATATTACAATATAAAAATTAAAATACTTTCAAAATATTGGCTCATCTGAATGAAAATTTAGATTGTTATTGTACATTTGCAGTGAGACGGAGACGATACATAACATTATGTGAGGTGTGATGTCCTATATTTTTTAAATTACTGGCCCAGTCTGGGTGGGTATAGTAGGTACATCAATGCTGAATTGCATGATTAGTGTATTTATTTAATGGTTCGATAAAATCTAATGGTCCAATCATGTTAAATAGAGTAAGTATTAGCTAAATTTATTGATTGTTCGTGCAACTCTTTATAAGTATTCTAGGGTAAAATATATATTACACTTGTATTTTATATTTAAACTTTGAAGTAAAACCATATGATTATCATTCATATACTATATACAGTTTAATATAACCCACTACTCAGATACTGCTCTAGAGCATATTTAAATTGCCGAACATGCCTAAGATAGGTACCTACATTATTATTAAAAAAAATAAAAATCAATTAAATTAAGTAAAAAGAGTGGTTTTTGTTCGAAAGAATTAAGTTTATAACCAACTTCTAAAATGGTATAAATGGTCCCGATGTGTGTATGTGTGTGTGTGTGTGTGTGTGTGTGTGTGTGTGTGTGTGTGTGTGTGTGTGTGTGTGTGTGTGTGTGTGTGTGTGTGTGTG